>NC_133666.1:678902477-678985966 GCF_037893015.1 Macrotis lagotis
GAATATAATCCAGAGCCAGTATCACATGATTGATTCTCTTGATTGAATCTCCTTTCAGTGATGCACTAATTATTTGAAGTTTTTGCCCTTCTCTGATCCCTATAGATGGCTCTATTGATATTTGGTTGTGGATGTGGGCAGGGGAAGCTGATCTGGGAAATGATGCCCACTGCCTGTCTTTCTTTTGCTAAGGATAACTTAAGTAGTTTAGAGTTATCCAAGCTCATCTAACCGTTCTCCTAAGACCAGATTAAATGGCTGGCTCCAAAGAGGAAATGACAAGCAAGTTAGATGAGGTCTTTGACGTCAAGCATTCCATTTCACCTCAGGAAGAATGTAGAGCATTGGGGCAGAAAAGTTCTAAGCACCAGACTACCAGGATGCTTTCTGATGATTAGACTATGGACATATTGCTAAATGTGAGTAAGAGTCCAGGGAGGCAGAGTACCTTTGACCAACTGAAGCTTGATTGAAGGCCATGCCATTATTAACCTCAGGACCTCCAGGCACAGAACATCAACCACTGTGTCTTTTTCCCCCTCTGAGTTTGGGCAAGTCCCCTTACATAAATTTCTGATGGGGATAAGGTTTGGGGCGGGGGAGGGAACATGCCCATCAGCCGCTATGGACAAACCTATTGTGACTAATTACACCAAAGGCCAAGTGGAAAAAGAAAATTCCAAACAGTACAACACACCCACCATTCACATTCTTAGTCCTTTGAGTACAGGTAGAAAATTAATTCCCCACATCACTAACCTTCTCAGGTTGAGCTGTGGAGAAAATGATTTCATTTGGCTTTGTACATACTATGAACATGGTCCCCCTACTCACATACAAATATACATATGCACACACATACACACGCCCACAAACACACACAGTCTAAATCCTGTAACAGAATGCAAAGAAGAAATTGGAGAGAGAGGGCAGGACTGGCAATTTCCAAATTTACATTTTTTCCCCCTGGGGAAGCTTTAATCTTTCACTGTGAAATGTTTCCTTTTGGTTCCTTCAGCCCTTGAGACATTTTGGGTCAATTCAAGGCATTGGTGAAAACTCCTTAGAGAGACTCCGAGGATTAGTGCAATGTGGAGGGCACAGGCTCCTTACCCGTAAGGCCTGGGACTGGCAGACTGGGAATTGAGTGGGAAAGCCTGGGTTTGGGGGGGACAAGATTTTAGGTGCTGGCTGTGACAGCCATCTTTTTAGCAGGGGAAAAATGAAAGGAAACAGGAAGAAGGAGCAGGGAGAAGGGGAAATTTTCTAAAGGGTCTTGGGTAACACAGAGAAATCTGGAAGCTGAGCAAGGAGTTAGCTAGTTTGCCATGCTGGTGGGTCTGAGGCACAGGAAAGTTTCAGGTGACTGCAAAAGGCCCTCCGAATATAATCCCCTAATTTAAGGTTGTTTTTGCACATATGATTTGAGACTAGCCTCTAAAAAGGGGACTGGCTATTGAGAAAGAGAGAGTGAAACAGAAAGAAATACTGTCCTCAATAGCTAGCATAAAATTTTCTCTTTCACCTGCAAATGATGAATCAGAGAAACTTGCAGCCCTGGGGTTACAAGAAGTACCTAGAAGCTATTACATGCCAAGTTGAGGCCATTCTGATATTTCTTACTTTATGGGACAGAAATGGTCTTAAGATGATGGGTGGAAATTGAATTTTTGTCAATTGAGTTCAATTTTAAAGCCACAGGAAATCTAAAGAAAACTTATAGTGTTTTCTTCCACAAAGCAAAAACACTTCTTTTTGGAAAGGAAAAAGGGAAGGGACAATCACCACCATTTATCCATCTGGCAAGTTTTGGCTTTTTGTATATCAGGTATGACCTAAACCCACCCAAGTTTGCTCACATAGAACCTATTGCCACAATGCATGTGCTGGAGATGGGGGGGGGGGGGTCATGATTAAATGTTTTCTATAAGAGTAGATTTTTTTCAAAGAACTCTCTTTGTATCAAGAACACTTCCTTGGTGTCTATAGGCAACTGGATGCATTTATAGCCCATAATCAATGGACCTAAGGAGAGAAAGTGGTCATCTGATTCTTCTTTGCTTTCAATACTTCCAAGGGAAGGTTGTTTTCCTTTGTAATTCTTGGTCAATGCCTAATAGAGAATGTGTTTGAATAATGGCTTTTAAACACAACCCCAAAGGACTCAGCATTAGGCACATCCTGATGGAGTCAACAGCCAGGCAGAACTAAGAGAGCAGGGAGGGGGAGAGTTAGTGAGTTTTCCCTAGGGATACTGTATTGGCAAAAAAAAAAAAAAAGCCAAAACAAAAATGAAAACAAAAAACCCAACTCACTTCACTCCCTAGCTAGTGTGAAGGCAGAACTTTAGGGGACAGCACCCAGAGACCTTTCCTATTGATAAATGTACTAGAGGCAAATCATGGGTTGAAAAAAGATGCCAATTACCCCAATTCACTTTATGGGCTGCACACTTTGCCAGATCTCTACTTCAAAGAGCAAAAGGAGAATTGGAGCTGACAGTAAAGGTAAGGCCATCACCCAAGGCTGGTACCAAGTTTGAGGGAAATGAGCAATTTAAGATTTCTTGGTATATGAAATACCAAAACAAGGAATAACAAGGTCATGGCATTACTATACCTGGATAATTTATATTGCTTCCTTGGGTCTCAGTTTCATCATGCTGACAGGTGATAAATTCAGAATACAGTTGGGATTTGGGGGAGAACATAGACAAGGGGATTGTTTTGTATGACATGGGTTTTGTTATCACTTTTTATCCAATGGAAGAGTGGAGATAGGAGAGAAAAACTTTTTTATTGAAAAAATATTAAAATCAAATGAGAAATATAAATAATGAACTTCTTTAACCTAATGCCTTTTAAGTTCTCTCCCAGCTCAAAGTATATGATCTAATGATTTCTTGACCAGCCTTCAGGAAACAGACTTGGCCTTGGTAGGATGGCCTGGGTTTGCTTCATTGACTCCAAATCCCTAAAGAACCAATTTCCAAAAGAGTTCACCTGTTAACACAACTGGACTTATATACTTGCCTCTCAACTGGAAGCTTCCAAGTCAGCCAATAAGGCTTAAGACTAAAGAAATCTGATCCCAAATAATTCTACTTTGCATCCTCTACAGAGGGATGAGAGAATCATAGATCTGGAGCTAAAAGAGACTTTATAGATTGTTTTGTGAGGAAACTGAGGACCAGAGAGGTGCAATCTTTCTCCAAAGGTCTCCAAAAGTGTGAATGATAAATCTTGGCTTCGAAATGCTTATTCTCCTGTGTTGAGAGAAAGAGATAGGAGGGATCCATCTCTGTTTGGGTTCATGAATTAAATCAAAATTCAGTTGGAAGTTTTCCCTATCTCCTCTGGCTCCCTGGAGGAGTGAGAAGGCTGAATTATGCAGTAGACAAAGTGAGAACAAGGCCCCAGACAGTTCTCCAGAGGTGCAAAGAGGCACTGGCTGCAGAGCCTCAGGAAAGTTTCACCCGCTGCCCCGTCATCTCAGTTATCATTTTATTCTGTGACATATTGTAAATAGATAACAGCCATTTTCTTTCTATTATAGGTCAGGTAGGAGAGTGGCCATGGCTGAGGTCTGACAACATTACTATGAAAGGCTCCTGTGGGGACCCCCTCCCACCTTATCAATCCCAGAAGCCTGATCTTTCCTGGGCATTGAGAGGAAGAAATCTCTCCTTACAGAGCAGCCTCATTATGGAATTTGTTCAATAGTAGCCACAGGTCCAAATGTAAATTAAGGGATTCGTAAGGGAAGAGGATATTGAGTCTACCTGATGCCAAGCAAGCAGAGGAATCAACTGATTTCATTAAAGAATTCAGCACTGGACAGCGATGTCTTCATCTGGCACAGACTACTCTCCTAGGAGATTAGGTCATGAACCTGACTTTGTCTAAAAGAAGGAGGTGGGGGTGGGGGTAGGAAGCAGAAAATTTCTACTGATGGATTGCTGTGCATGCAATTCATGAATTAATGAATACAGGAAGGATCTAGGATTTTGGCAGCAAAAGGAACTCCCCCTGCAGGGAGTCTCTCCACCAATACAGAATGCAACCCATCTGAGACTTAGCAATTAAGTCCTAAGGAGTTACATGAGGCACACAGAGGTTAAGCGACTTGTCTAGGGTCTGCTAGGGAGTATAAGTGGCAGGATTTTAATTCAGGTTTTTGAGCACACTACCCATTATGCAACACTGCTTCAATGAATGCAGTACATGCATGTCTGCACTGATGAGATCCAGTATATCAGCCCGACCTTATTAGAATAAACTCAGGGCAGAGGTGAGCAAGGGAGTAAGTCATATCACATCTCCTTAAGGAACACAGTTCTCTGAACTTAGGTTGTAGAATTCAGTTATGGGGGGGAACTATGTTCCAATGGGTCTCTCATGATGGTTTTGGCAGGGCAGATGTCTAATCCTGAATTCTGATGAAGAGTGGATAGTTTAAGCATATTTGGGGAAAGAATGTAAATATTCCAGGCTGTGTTTGTGAGAGGCATGTTGAAAAGAGACAGATGTTTCTTTACATATGCCTTGAAAAGGTAACCTCAGAAGCTGAAATTGAGAGATACCCCAACCCCCCAAAAAATCTGGAGCCAGAGGTAAGATTTCCTGAAATCCAATAGATCAGGTCCTCTGGAAATAAGTTTCTGAGGGACCATCATAGAGATGGGGAGGTGCTGACTTAGGCCTAGGGAACTGGTACAACTAGCACCACCTGGGAACAAACCAGAAATGAAATTCAATTCAATAATATACCTCCCTAGTCCCTGATACTGACTGAACATAGACTTGTTTAAATGCAAAATAGCCAAAGGGACTAACTCAACTGAAGGAAGCGGGGTAGAGAAAAAGCGAAAGTGGCAAAGATATTAAAGGCTCTCTCTCTCTCTCTCTCTCTCTCTCTCTCTCTCTCTCTCACACACACACACACACACACACACACTCACACACACACAGACACCCCTCTTCATGTTCCAGCCTGTCCTCAATTTCAAGGAGGAGCTGGACCAGCACCAGATTCCATTTCTACAGCATATCCACAGAGACTTTGCACATTCATCTTCCCATCCTGCCCTTTTCCCACACTTCTTCCCTAGGCCCACAATCCAGGCCCCTTGCAGTAAACATTGCATCTCTCTCTATTCTACTCTAGTCTGAGTCCAGCTAGTCCCCCCTTTCTCTCTCCTTCCCAGGGGCAGAGGCACTAGTCCAGGATTGGGAGGGGGGACTGCTTGCAGACCAGAAAATCTTGCTTGATTCCTTCTGCAATCCCAGTTGGTGGCTTCCTCTGGTCTTCAGACCCCTGGGATATCCTTAGTGCACAGAGGAGAAAGACAGGATGGAGAGGAGACTTGGAACTGAGGCAGCTGCAGGGGTAACAGGTAAGAAAGGCACCATCCCATCACATGGTCTGTCACAGCCTGGAGAATAGAGACAGGGAGATCAATCACAGTGAGAAGAGGGAATGGGAGAACAACAATGAGATGGAGAGCATGGAAATCAGGAATAATGCCGTAGGTAAAAAAGAGAGGCATTGTAGCATGGCTTATAAAGAGTTTGTTTTGGAACCAGAGAGATCACTGTTCATGTTTTGTCTCTTACAAGTCCTGTCTGTGTAACCTTGGGCAAGTCATTTAATCTAGAAGTTGCAGCACAGATGGTTATCTGCATTACTAGGAGATTCCTCACCTGGGGTGGGACAGGGAAGGAAGATCTCTTATCAAAAAAAAAAAATCACAGATCTAGTCCCTGTTCTTTTTATAAACTAAGATTCCTGTATAATATGAAATGGGATTGGATTAGAAGAAAAGCTTTTCTGCTACCATCAAAATGACACAAAACTGTAAGTTTTTTCCCCCAAATAATTGTATAGTTGAGCCATTGAGTTACATAACCTCCTTATTCACTATGTCAGAATTCAGTATTAGAAGGGACCTCAGAAACCTGCTAGGCTAACTCATATATGAATAAAAATATTTTACAAATTATTCCACAATGATCCTTATCAGTAGAACTCCCCAAGGCAGCCCATCTGACTTTTGGATGGATCTGTTAACTCAAAATGCCTCTGAATGACTTTTACCCATTACTTCTTGTTCTGTCCTTTTGGGCCAAGCAGGACAAGATGAATCCTTTTCTTGTATTAGTCCACTAACTACATGAAGACAACTTTCATTTCCCCTTGAGTCTTCCCTTCTCTAAGATAAACATGCTGAGTTCCGTCAGTGTTGGATGGGACATAGTATTGGGAGTCAGAAAAATTTAAATCCTGCCTCAGACTCTTCCGAGCTATGCAACATGGGCCTATCCCCTCCTTTCTCTGGGACCTATTTTGTCATTTATAAAATAAGAGGAATAAGTTCCCCTCAAGTTATGATCCCATAGGAATTTAGGATTTGCAATGGGTTTCTTTTCTTATAACTCATTTTTAGAACACTATAAATCTATATAAACACTATAAATGAGCCTGGAAAGTAAGTAGCGCAAGTATGTTTAGCCTCATCTTAAATTTTACTTATTAGTCTTCTTGATACATTAGCAATGTTTGCTAAGACTATCTTCTTCTTCTCCAGGATATTCTTTCCTCCTGAGTCTTTACGATACTGGTTTTCCTCCTTTCTGACTGACCATTCCTACTCAGTCTCCTTTGTGTAATCATTAGTTTATGTAATACATCTCTTACTGACACTCTCCTATTATCTTTCTGCAGTCTCTCCCTTGGTGACATCATCAACTCCTAGAAATTTGATTATCTCCTCTATGTAGATGATTGTTCATTTTGCATATTCATTGTTACATTTTCTCTCTCTTTTTTAAAGGTCATCACCTATTTACCTACTGGACATTTCCAATCGGATGTTCAGTAGGCATATCAACCATGACATACTGACAGTTAAATTAATTATCTTTCCCTTTATAATGCATGCCTCTTTTCCAGTTCTGTATTACTGCTGAGGATACCACTATTCACTCAGGTTTGCCATATCAGCATCATCCTGTTCCCCATACTCATTCTTACTCTCATTGTCACTCACCCTAAGCATGTGTCAAACAAAGAGGAATGGATCCCAGTAGGCCATATATTGACTTAGAAAACTATAGGTGTCATAATGGGTAGAATACTGGTTACTGAGTCAGTAAAACTTGAGTCTGAATCCTGCCTCAAACCCTTGACAATTATCTTTATCCCTATCAGGCTCAGTTTCCTTATCTATGGAATGGAGATAAGAAGATCACTTTCCTCCCAGTGTTAATGTGAGGATCAAATGAGATAAGTTAAAGCAATACATGAATGTTGGTTATTAATAATAGTAGTAGCAGCAGCATCTCACATACAATCAGTTGCTAAATCTTTCTCCCAAAAAACATCTCTCATCTATGCCCATTTTTCCTCTTTCTCTCCTCTTTCCTCTTTACCCAGCTACCAGTCTAATTCAAATATTTTATCACTTCTTGCCTGATGATTACAACAACCCAGATTGTTCTCCTTGGCTTAAGTCTCTGTCCACTTAAATCCATTCTCTGCATAAGCACCATTATTATTTTTCTGAAGTAATGATAGTTCTGATTATATCACTTCTTCCCTGGGTCCCCACCTCAATAACCGCTGATAGTTACTCATTACCTCTAGGATCATAGATATGCCCCACTGGCCCCATCTGACCTGTCCAGCCTCATCACTCATAATGAGCACTCTCTGTGCACTCTATAGTCTAACCAAACTGGCCTTATCATATCCTATACAGCAGTTTTCAAACTCAAATAAAAATGGTTCCCAGGGTACCACACGTTGACTTAGAAACTGTTGATTAGCATTTATCCATATTATATTGTATTTTTGATGAATTTTTCCTAATTATATTTTAATCTATTTCTATCTGAACTTCAGTTTTGTGGTTCCCAGTTTGACATTTTTAACTCTTTCTCTGTGATTTTGTCCAGACCAAGATTGTCCTTTCTTCCTTTTCAAATGACCAGTTCTGTCCAAGGTTCAGCTCAATTGCCAACTCCTGCAGGAGATGTTCCCTCATCTTAGTTTGTCAGCTCTCCCCACCTATAGTTATTCTTTTACTCTCTGTACACGTTGTATTCACTTCTCTGGTATGCACTGTACCCCTCTTCCCATTATATTATCAGTTCTGTGATGTCAATAATTGTTCCAATTTAGTCTTTTGTATCCCTAGAACATGTGCTTGCTGGTCAAACTGGATTCCATTTTGTACCCCTGTCGTGCAACTATGGCATGTCTAATAGGAAAATAGGTTTTAGTATTAGCAGATATAACAATAGAGTAGGGACCGAGGGGACTTCTGACTATACCTAAACCAGTGGAACCCTCAGTTGGTAGAATCATAAGGGACAAAAGATTAGGAATTGGTTCATTTGGGGCTATTTTATTGCTGCCCCCTGGAGAGATCAGTAAACTCTCATTGGCCAGGAAATATAAAGTCCTCTGAAAGCAATTCAGTTTCCCAGCACATAATGCCAACCTCATTACCCCAAAGATGGGGAAGCCAAAGCACCCCCTCGGTGAGAAAATCAGAGACATTCCTACAGAGGAAAATTACAAGGTCTCTCATTGCCTCTTCCCACCTCCTCATCTCTCCCTTTTCTCCATGCAACTGGTAAACTGAGAAGCAATAAAAATTATAGTGAACAGGGACATGTTGACATGTCAGGGGAAATCCACTGATCTCCAGTCCCTTTTGAGCTGTGACAATGAGGTTTATAATCTGTGGGGTGGGGAGTGGTGGTTAGTAATGAGACCATGGGAAAGTTCTCCCAGGTTCACCTAATCTCTATGTAAATGATTGTCAGTTTTGTAGTCTCCTTTTTTAGTCCATTACCAACTACCGATTAGACATTTCCAACTGTATGTCTAGGCCAAAGCTTATGCTTGGCTGTGTTATGTCACTAGTCTGAGTAATAGAGTAACTCGCTATTAGGAGTCAATAGCAACTACTGTAAGAAAGGATAGGGTTAATTTATTTGTAGCCCTCATTCCTAGCATATAGAATGGTTTAATACATTCTTATTTTTTGATTAGTTCCTTATTCAAAGAAGGTTTCAATCAAACTCCTGGGGACAAAAAACAGTCCATGAATATCTACTGCTACAAATTTACACACACACACATGCGCGTGCACGTGCGCACACACTCCTACTATTCTTAAAATCAGATACCCTATGGACCATTGTAGTAAATAGAAAGACCTGGGGTTCAAATCCTGTTTATGATGCTTAATAAACAAATATCATCCATAGTAGATTCTCAATTGCTTCTTTTTTTTTTAAGGTTTTTGCAAGACAAATGGAGTTAAGTGGCTTGCCCAAGGTCACACGGCTAGGTCATTATTAAATGTCTGAGGCTGGATCTGAACCCAGGTACTCATGATTCCAGGGCCAGTGCTCTATCCACTAAGCCACCTAGCCTCCCCTCAATTGTTTCTTGATAATCAAATTGGATTCTATGTTGCACCCCTGTCATAAGACTATCATCTGCCTAGCATGAAAACACTCTTAGGTCTTAGTATTGGTAAATCCAAGGATAGAGTAGAGATTAAAGGGACTTCTGACTATACCTAAACCAGTGGAGTCTATAGCTGGTAGAATCAAAGGGGACAGAAGCTTGAGAAATCTATTATTATTATTATTATTGTTATTATTACATTAACTATTCTTTGCCATAGGCAACCGCCTTGGACTTGACTAGACAGTCATAGACTTGGTGAAAGGAAATCTCACAGCAGGAGTTCACAAGGAGATGACATCACATAGCCCTCATGAAGAATCTCAGAAATAGTTGATTGAGGGGGCAGCTAGGTGGCGCAGTGGATAGAGCACTGGCCCTGGAGTCAGGAGGACCTGAGTTCAGATCCGCCCTCAGACACTTAATAATGACCTAGCCGTGTGGCCTTGGGCAAGTCACTTAACCCCATTTGCCTTGCAAAAACCTAAAAAAAATAGTTGATTGAGTGAGGCTAGAGTTAGAAGATATCTCAGCAGGAACCTACTTAGGGAGAAAACAATGGAAAAGGAACCTCTTTGACTTCAAATCTTGTCTCTGCTACTCTTAACTAACGGGACTGCTAGCAAGTCATAATCTCCGGAGGTCTCAGTGTCCTTCTTTATCAAATGAGAAGGTTGGTTAGATAGTCTCTGTCCTTGCCCATGGCCAATTATTTCCCTTGTGATATCAACGTTGACCTTTAAACTCTGGATAAGCTTAAAACCTAATACTTTTTTTGATTGTATCAGGTGGTTGACTCTACAACTGACTTCTAGCTTGAAGGAGGAAGACTTAAAAAAACTGGGGATGTGGATAACCTTGAGAAGAAAGGGGGGTGAATGTGTGGATGGATTAATAACAATAGCTAGCAATTGCATAAGGTTCTTTTTTGCAAAGCACTTTACCATAAATTAGCTCAGCTGACCCATACAGCAGCCCTAGGCGATAGTTGATATTATCATTTCCATTTTTACCAGGTAAAAAACTGAAGCAAACGGAGGTCAAGTGATTTGGCCCGGGTCACACAAATGATACAGGCCAATGGCAGGATCTGAATTTAAGACTTCCTAGCTTCCAGACCAGCCCTCTATCCATACTGTCCAACTGGCTCCTGTTGCCTAATAAAGGAAGCTGTCCAAAAACGGAATGGGTTGCCTTGGGATCCACAGACCTAAATTTGTGAGCAATGAAGCCAAGGAATGTAATCTCTGGTGGATTAGTGTTGTTACTCCTAATTCCTCTCACAGCAGTCCCAAGACCAACCTAACTTCTGTGGATGCATTCTTCCCTTGGTGCCTCTCCTTCCCCCCCACCATGATCCCTGGTCCCCTAAAGTCTTTTGAGTGAGTAAACTTCGCAAAAAACCTTTATGCTTTCAGCATCATTGGCTAGTCAGCTCTTTTTCAAAACCTTTCTGTCCCAAACTACTGCAATTTACTAGGAATAACAATATAAATATTGTTGGTATTTTGCAATCACATGTTGCCTGGGGCAAAGCACTAGAGAGCCAACAAATTCTAGAGGCCTCAAAAGCCAGTAAAATCCTGAGTTTTGCCTCTAACTCCAAAGAATCCCGAGCTCAGCCCACCTTTCATGTTGTGTAACAATCTTCTCTAACCTCTTGGAAGCTTAAATTAGGGATTTGTGTTTAGGCAGCAATTTATCTGGGTACTCCTTTCAGTGGAGGAAATATTTCGCTTTGTGAATACAATTCTTCTCTCAGATGACAAAGGAAAACCTCAGCCTTTCATTGTCCAAGCTGAGATTTCTAATAAGAGAGAGAGAACTGAAATGTCCCAAAGTGTCACAACCCCAGGGAATATTAATTAAACTAACAGGGGGTCTGTTACACACTGGCCTAGTTAGTGGACCATCTTGTCATGTGATGAGAGATATTTCAGACAGGGATTTCTCTAAAAAAGGTGTTCTTTATGAGCCCCTTCTGGAGAGAGAGAGAGAGAGAGAGAGAGAGAGAGAGAGAGAGAGAGAGAGAGAGAGAGAGAGAGAGAGAGTCAGAGACAGACAAGCAGGCAGAGAGACATACATACAGAGATAGAGAGACAGAGACAGACAGACATACATAGTAAAAGCAGAGACAGAAAGAGAGGTAGAGAGACAGGGACAGAGACAGAGTCAGAGACAGACTGACAGGTAGGCAGACAGGCAGAAAGAGAGACAGAGACATACACAGAGGGAAAGACAGAGATAGAGAGACAGACAAAGAAAGAGAGAAGAAGAGAGGAAAGAAGAGAGAGAGACAGATCTCACGGGCATGAAAAGCATATTGTTAGATGGCAATTTGTTTAAAAATGATCTGGGATTTTAGTAGATTGAAAACTGAATGTGGGTCAGCGCCTTGATGTGAAGGTACTTGAGCTAGCAGCAACAACCACAAGAATAGTAACTATTGTTTATATAGTGATTTAAGGCTTGCAAAATGCAATAGAATTTCATTGTGCTTTATTGTCATAGTAACCTTGGAGAGTATTATTATTATCATCATCATGTTATTATTCTCATTTTATAGATGAGGAAACTGACCTAAAACAAGGCTAATTGAATTGCTCAAGATCACTCAGTTAGTAAGTGTCTAAGGCTGGATTTGAACTCAGGTTCCTGACTCTGGTTCCATTTAGCTACCAAAGACAAAGACCCTATGAATAAGGAATTGATGGTTGGGATAAACTCTCTCCCAATCGGACCATATCTGAAATGTTGGGTTCAACTCTGGATGTCACAGCTCAGCAAGGATACAGATAAGCTGACAAGCTGTCACCATGATGAAAGGCCCTGAGTCCACGTCATATAGGGGTCAGTTGAAGACTCGGGATATGTGGTCATGAGAAGAGAAGACTTGGGGCAGAGGAATGATGTGCTTGTGTTCAAGTATATGAATAGCAGTCATTCTGCAGAAGGATTAGCCTTGTACTCTTTAACTTTAGATGAAGGATCGATACTCATGGTGGACATGGTCAAAAGACAGATTTAAGTTTGTAATAAGGAAAAATTCATTATAAAAAGTAGATCCATGTTCAGATATGTGAAATACCTATAGAGCACCCATGAGGAAATCATTTGCTTCCATAGAGCTGATTTTATAAGCCCCATCTCAGGAGGTGGTGAGTTCTTCCTTCTTGGATGTTTTTAAGTAGAAGCTGGATGACCATTTGTTGAGTATATTATAAAGGGGATTTCCTTGTTGGCCTAGAGGTCCCTTCCCATTTTCAAATTCTATGAGGCTGTAGCAAATGCTGAAGAATGTGCCTATTTCCTTCTAGCCAGTAAATATTATATTACTCTACTGGTCCTTCTCCTTTCCCTTTGTGAAGACCAAAGTAGTCCTTATTGCTTTGCTGCGATGAGGTTAAATCTGCACAAAAATTTTAGAAGACTAGAAGGCAAGGAGAGAGAAGAGAAGGCAAGGAAGTGAAGTGGCTGAAGGGATGGGGTTGGAGAGAGAAGTGGCAGAGGCAGGGAGTAAAGAAAAGCAGAGATGGAGCTGGGGACTTAACAAGAACCCTTACTCGGCTGACTTCCAGAAATGTCCAGGGTGAGAAAGACGGCGGTTTCGCTTAGGTAGTTTCTCCAGCATTTCCATGAGCTTGGTGAAGGTAGGTCTCTCTTCCTGCTCAAACGCCCAACAGAAGAGAAGAATGTCCTAAAAGAGAACCAAACATGGGCATTTAACAAGAAATACCCATCTACCTATCATTGCATATTTTATTGAGTTGAAATTTTTCTAGAATAGAAGAGGGAGAAGGAAGACTTTGGGTTTCCATTTATTTCCCAAATCCTCCCTCCCCGCAAAAAAAGGACAATGACCACTTCCCAGGGATCCTCTTATCATAGAGGGGCTAGAAAAGCTGGAGATACCTTAAGAATCTTCTCTAGGTGGTCAAACAGTTTCTTATCACTTGTACTTAATTATACTTAAAGTTATATTTTTCCCCTCTAATGGGTATGAATTCCAACCATTTTACATATGATACTTTATTTTCTATAATATATGTACCATAAAGTCAGGTACTGATAGTTCAGATATGGGAACACCCATACCATTCTGAAGAAGGATTAGCCTTATGTACTTTAACTTTAGAGGAAGAATCAATAATCATAGTGGACATGGTCAAAAGACAAATTTAAGTTTGTAATAAGGAAAAATTCATTATAAAAATATAGATCCATGTTCAGATATATGAAATACCTATAGAATACCCATGAAGAAATCATTTCTTTCCATGGAGTTGATTTTATAAGCCCCAAACTGTTGTTACTTGGCATGCCCTTCTAGGAAACATTCACATGGAACACAAGAGTAGGATTAGAACCCACAACTCTTGTTGATGGTCTCCCACCTGTAATCCCCCCTCCCACCCCAGAGGCTGGCACATACCGAGATTTCTTTTCCCAGTCCAATTTGGCTGAGGTTGGGTTTCATTCCTCTTCCCATCTGCCATATTATTGCCTCTGCCGGTTGAGTCTTGTAAGGCCACTCTCTGGCATGAAGTTCGTACCAGATTGTGCTGTTGGCACACAGGTTTTGAAGAGTGTTAGTGTGGTTGTCATCACCCTATCACTTTCCATATTCCTCTCTCCTAAGCTTTCCAACAACCATTTCCCTATCACTCTCTTTTCAGACCTTAAAGAGCAGAGTCTAGAAATGGTCTTCAGAAGTTGACTACCTCCCCAATGTGGGTTGATCCAGCACCTTCATACTCTCAAAGTCAGTAGTATGTACTTCAGTGGACAGAAGATGGGATCTGGAGTCAAAAGACAGGTTCAAATACTGACTTTGCCACATCCTAATGATGTGACTTTGGATAAATCACTTAACACCCTGAGTCTCAGTTTCTTCATTTGTAAATTGAGGACATCAGGCTAGATGACTTTCCAATTTAAAAACTCAGATCCTAATATCACTATGGACTCTAACAAGTCTTCTCCAAAGACTTGCTCTCAGGGGTCCCCAACATCCAAAATTATTCCACTCTCTTCCTTTACTCAAACTCCTAGTGTGGTAAGGTCTCAGGGTCTAAAAAAGTTCATTCCAAGGGAAAATGTAGCCATCAAGGAGCCAGTTACAATGGAGACAACCAAAGCAAAAGGAGCAGGTCTCATTCTGTGAAGGCCATTAGTAGGTCAGTGTCACTGGCAAAAGGGCTCTGAGTTTCTTGAATCCCTATCTTTTTAGCAGCCCTATTCCCCTTCAAACTTTTCAAAATATTAGCTTTGGAAGTGATTTTGATGACTTTCAACCATAGAAAGTAGTCAATAGATATGTGTTAGGAACCTGCTGCTAAGCAGTGAGGTTACAAAGAAAGACAAAAGATTGTCCCTGTTCTTAAGAGGCATACACTCTGGAGTGAGCCTAACCAGAACCCCATACAACAGCGTTGTGTGATGATCAACTATGATAGATTTAGCTCTTCTCAGCAATACAGTGATCAAAGACAATTCTAAAAGATTCGTGAAAGAAAATAACTTCCACATCCAGAGAAAGAACTTTGGAGTCTCAATGCAGACCAAAGTTTACTATTCTCATTTTTAACTAGTTTTTTTTTCCCCTCATGCTTTTTCCCTTTTGGTCTGATTCTTCCGGAAATATATTTAATATAATTGTACATATATACCCTAGATCAGTTTGCTTTCTGCCTTGGGCAGGAAAGAAGCGGGGGAGAAATTTTGGAATTCAAAATCTTACAAAAATGAATGTTAAAAACTATCTTTATATGTAATTGGAAAAATATTATTAACTGAGAAAAAAAACGTACATACCCTAATTTTCCCAACCTCTCAGGCAATATTGAAGAGGCTCATGAAAAGGCAAATGGATGCCTTGAGCAAGTCAGCAAGTTTGGTTTTACCACTCTTGCATCTTTCCTCACCTTCTTAAGAAAATATGTTTATAAGTACATTGGGGAAAGGCAAAATAAATATTATTGGATGTCATATTGTAAGACTGGACTTGGATTAGCATCCAGAAACCTTTCCCAATTACTTCAGTTACTAGTGCCCCCAACCTCAAAGTGTTTACCTTGTATAGCTGGGTGACATGGAAGGATGAATTGAAATCAAGAAGACCTGAGTTCAAATCAGGTCTTAATCAGATCATCTCACCTCTCTAGTTTTCTCATTTTAAAATGGTGATAATATAGAATTTGAAAAACACAGGATTGTTGTGGGAGTCAAATGAAATAAGTAAATATATAGAGAGAGACCTTAGAAACCTCAGAATGCTATGTGAACAGTTTCTCTGATAATGATAATGGCAATGATTACCTTCCTAAGAGGTATGTTGTAAGGGTAAGATAAGATTTCTTAGTATTCTGAAAATGTTAAAAGAGCATAAGGGTCACAGATTTAAAACCAGAGATGGAAATAACTATGGAAAATCACCTGACCCCCTTCATTTTCCAGATCAGAAACCTGAGGCCCAGAGAAACTAAATCATTTATCTCGCTCAGATAAGTATCAAGTGTGAGAGGCAAGATCTAGATTCAGATCACCTAACTCCAAATCTTCTCTCTCTCTCTCTCTCTCTCTCTCTCTCTCTCTCTCTCTCTCTCTCTCTCTCTCTCTGTGTGTGTGTGTGTGTGTCTACTATGTTATGTAATTTTTTGGGTTTTTGTTGCTATCATTGTTGTTAGCTCATTTTCATTATTTTGGATTTGGATAAATCCAGTCTGATGATAAGTTGCTATACAACTATTATTCTCTTGTCTTTAGTGATCTACAAATTAGCATTCAGATAAAATGATTCATTTTTGCAACAGACTCAGAGTGAACTTTATTTTTCAGTCTTATATTATTTCATTAGCTAGAGCTTCTGGAGTCTGTGTTAAGTGTAGGTTTCAAGTATTTCAGTTGTTTTAATTTTTTCCTCTTCAGATCTAAATAGCTCTTCCACTTCCATATTTATTTCATTGAATGTTTTAGATCTGATGTTTAGAGTTTGAGGGAATGAAGTTGCTTCTCATGCTCACTTTGAACTGCTTGGTGGTAATGTTACTGTATACTCTCAAGCTGAGAGGACATTATTGACCAAAGCAGTATTCAGTCCTTGACTAAAACTGATGAGATGTTTCTGGTTTTCCTTTGATAATATGACTCTACTGTAAAATGAAAGCATTCTTCTCTTCAGTCCATGTCATACCCACTCATAGAATCCAAAATCTGAAGTTGGAAGGGAATTCAGAAGTCAACTAGTATATTATTTTATAGAAATGTTTCATAGAAATATTATATATAATATATATTATAATATCATTCATATTTATTTTATAGAGAAGAAAATGGAATACAGTGACTTGTCAAGTTTACACAGATAGTAAGTGTCAAAGCTGCAGTTTGAAGCCCATAGCTCTGCCTTATCCATTGTACAACACTGTCAGTTCATGCTAGGCAGCATTGTCTGGACTAATACAGTTCCAAAAAGTGGCGTATTGGTTGTTCTGTGTTATTTTGCCTTCCTGTGATACCAGAACATAAAGGAACAATATTCATTCTATTGGTGGTTCCAATTAGGTTAAATTCAAAGAGAATATTTTCAACACACTATCCATGGTGCTGAACCTATCTGTGGTATCACCAAAGCTCAGTCGATGTTATTTTAGGGTTCCTGGCAGACCTTCACATATATTTTAGATGCATACAGACTCCCCACTGTACGTCATCCTGATTATCATTGTTTCTCCCCTCACTCCCCACATCATTGCCTCATTCTACTTCATCAAATGGAGGAGAGATAGGGCTTTGAGGAGGATATTATTTCTACTATAATTACTATGCTAAAAATACTTGCCCTCCTGACCTCAGGACTGTTATAAGAAACCAATGAAATAAATTTCATTAAAAATGTGAAAAACCAAGCTAAAAAGAGGAACCCAATGAAACAAGGAGAATGAAAGTGATAACTGATTGGTAATGTAGAGGATGCACTGGAATTGGAATCCAGAAGATCTCAGTTCAAATTCTGTTCATATATTAGCTTTGTGACCCTGGAAAGGTAATTTCATCATTCTGGGTCCTCAGTCCTATCTTTTGCAATATGATAGAATCAGACTAGATGACTTCTAAGATCTTGTCTAGTCCTGGATCTGTGATCCTATTAAAATGCTGACTCTTGTTGCTGAATTTAGTGACTGCATCAAAGGCAATTCTAGAATATTCTTGTTAAATTGTTTCCCCCTTCTTTTCTAATTTTCCCTTTCCTCATTCCCACTGTACTCAACCCACAGGCTTTGAGTACTAAGATGTTAATACTGAGAATTTTTTTTAATCAAAAGCCTGAAGTTCTCAGTTTACCATCTAGAAGGAAGGCCAAGTGCTAGTTGCCTCCTGATCTCTTCAGAGGCAACTGCTTCAGCTGCTATCCTACTGAATCTGTGCTGAATGAATACCCCAAGGTGAAGGAGCTGGGGCCCCTGAGTCCCCCAGGTGGCAGAAGACACAGTAGTAGCTTATAGGCATTCACCAAGGCAATGGACAACACCTCTGTCCCCAACAGACGGCCGAAAGCCAAATCTAAGCTTCTTTAGAAACAACTCACACCTAATTGGTGAGAGAACGAAGAGTTCCAAGTTGTTAAGCATTCAACAGTGCAGAGGAAAAAGGATCATTAAAACTTCCTTTTAAAATACACTTTGATGGGAAACTCACTTAAAATGAAAAAAAAAATTCCTTTAAAATTGAAGAGAAAACCATTTGCTTGAGGCCTGATTTGATAAGGTCTCTTAATTAGTTCTTTGCTAAAGGTATCCTAAAAATATACAGGTTTAATTATTGCAGTTTTTTCAAATAGATATATCTAATCAGATAAAGACTTTGGTATAAGCTAATCAACACATTATGGTCTTCAAGGTGCCCAATGTGATAGCTGCTGAGAACCAAGATCTATTAGGCAGAAAACAGCCTGTAATAAAAGTTGTACAGAAGTACGAGCATTTTTCAAAAAAGTAATTCTCAAACTAATACCCTTATGATAAGAATGAGAACTCCCTCTTCTCTTCGTATGGAAGCAATTTTTTTTTAGGTTTTTGCAAGGCAATGGGGTTAAGTGGCTTGCCCAAGGCCACACAGCTAGGTAATTATTAAGTGTCTGAGGTCAAATTTGAACCCAGGTGCTTCTGACTCCAGGGCCAGTGCTCTATCCACTGCGCCACCTAGCCGCCCCCTGGAAGCAATTTTTGATGTGTTGTTTAATGACTTGACTTGGTCTAGGAAGTCATCAGTGAAAGGTCAACCTATTGGTTAGGAAAATCTCTGTATTTGGTGGAATTGATGTCCATTTCTCAGTTCATGTTCCATTCTTTCAAACATGATATAACCTGACTGAACTTGGGCTTGCTGAAGGTAACTTTTAAGAACCTAAGATCATCTCCATACAATGAAGAACCATTGGAAGAAAAGTTATCTCAAGAAATTCTAAGAGTTTCTCTATGACATGAATAGGATAAATATTTTAATTCTAATTTTATAGCTGAGGAAACTAAGACAGTGGCAGGAGATATGATTCCTTCATGGTTACACAGTGAATTAATAATAGATATGGCATCCAGATATTTAGGTATTTGAGTTTCCAGACCAGGACTCTTTCTTTTACATAATGGGGACCATGCTTAGTACTATAGATTTATGCTCATGTGTAGAAATAAATGAGTGATGACTAAAGCAATAAAGTTTATAATCCTAGTGTTCTCTTCCCAATTGTAGCATGAAGTCAACAAACTTTGATTAAACATCTATTCTGCACCAGATAATATGCTAACGACTTGGGATGATGAAGAAGAGACTCACATCCTGATGATGGGGTGGGGTGGGGGGATAGCCTCCAAACAAAGCATAGACAGGAGAGCTTGAAGATAGTTCAGAAGAAAGGTACTAAGGCGAAGAAGGTGGAAAGCATTACCAAAGGATGATTTGGTGGAGAGTGCTTCCCATCCACAATGAGCCCCCCACCCCAAAGTCCAGGATGTGGTCCTCTTACCCAAGTGCAAAAACGTCTGAGTGCTTAGAAAAGGGGAGTTTGTCCTCCTCTGTGTCAGGAGAAAGCTGACGGATGATCTCTGGAGCAAGGTGGCAGAGCCAACCATTCTGGATTCTCAGTTTGTCTTCTCTCCTGAAAAAAAAAACACATCAGAGTTAAGTAATCTCCTGAGCGTTGTCTCTCTGACCTTAGTCAGAGGAGGGGGTCATCGGTGCTAGCCAAGTCAGAAAACAGCTATCAAGTGATTATCTTCTTTTTTTTTGCAAGGCAATGGGGTTAAGTGGCTTGCCCAAGGCCACACAGCTAGGTCATTATTAAGTGTCTGAGGCTGGATTTGAACCCAGGTACTCCTGACTTCAGGGCTGGTGCTCTATCCACTGTGCCACCTAGCCACCCAGAACATACTTCTAAAGGCTGTCTATCATCTCCTGTTATTACTAGGTTAGTGTGTGTCGAAATGTAAGTATAAAATGTATTGTAGATATTAAGAGGCTTAATTAGAGTCTTTATGTCTTCCTCATCCCATAGGCTTATCCATGTGGAGGGAACTTATAATGGAAATGAAGGCGGAAAGATGATTGCTAGGAAGAAGAACAAAACAGAAATTTATGCTGATGAAGTGGAAAGAGCATTGATACTGGAAATCATTGAATCTGGCTTCAGATCCTATCCTTGATGCTTATTACTTATGTGACTTGGGCAAGATGATCTCTCTGGGTCTCATTCTGTCAACTGCCACATAGACTAAATGATTTCTGAGATCCTTTCTGGTACTAGGTCTAAATCTCTACCCTCTAGTCCCCATGCCTCAGTAGAGTATATTGGTTGATTTGTCCAGGCTACTTCTTCCAACTTCCTTCAATGCTTGGAATAGTCTCCCTCCTCATCTCTGCTGTAGCTAGTTCCTCCAAGCACCTTTTCTTATGCTCCATATAATAAATCTCCCTTTCTCTCTTTTGGAAACTGTGTGTATGTATTTCAGTATATTTTGTACTCGCCTGTTTGAAAGTTCTTTCCCCCATGTAGAATGTAAGCTTGTTCAAGTCAAAAACTATGTCTCATCTTTGTATCTCCCAACTCCATGCCTGATAAACAGTAGGCACCTAATAAATTCCTAATGAATGATGAAATGAAAATTGTGCCCTTCTCTATTTATGTTGCATCTTTGTATCGTCTAACTCCATGCCTGATAAACAGCAGGCACCCAATAAATTCCTAATGAAAATTGTGTCCTTCTCTGAGCCTCAGTTTCCTCACTTGTAAAATGGGGCTGAAGTCAGACTAGCTAGCCTTTATGGTCTCTTCTAGCTCTATATTTATGATTGTATGACATCTCCGGGTTTCAGTTTCCCCACTTTCAAAATTAGGGGTTGAGAACAGATAGGTCTCTTCTAGCTATCAGCTTCCTTACTTGTTAATTGAGAGAACTAGACTCTATGCATCCTTCTGGATCTAAATCTATGATCCTACATGAAGTTACTTGAGGTCAGGAAACTTTTTTGTCTTTGTATCTCTAACCTAAGCTAAGTATATGGCACATTGACAACCACTTAATAAATATTTGTTGAAATCGGTTAATAGGTTCATAAGGCATTCATGGATGAAGTCTTTTAAAATATAACAGAATATATTCCAGAGCCAAATTCCTTTGCCCAATTATTCCAATCTCTTCAGTTGCTGGTTGGCCATATGTTCAGTTCCTTTAGTAGGGGTTGGAGTGAGGTTAAGGAAGAAGGGCAATGTGGAGGTATGAAGCCTGAGGGGCCAAAACTTTCTCAGTCCACAGACCATGAAATCACAGACAGACCTTTTCATTTTGCTTACTCTGGCCATGTCTTCTGCTAATTATTGGGGGAAAATGCCTTTGTATGCATTGGAAGTTCCAGATGTGCATTCTGGGTATGGAGTTGGATATGATCCTGATGCTACATCTCCCTCACCCACCTCCTCCTTCCCCTACAGCATTCTCGTACTCAATATTCTTCAGTGTAATTAGCCGGTTGGTGGACAAGCCCAGAGAGAATTCTCTGGGGTCTGTTGCACAGTCAGATGGAAGTTAGAGGCTGGGGAATTACAACTTCAAAACCCACCACGCTGCAGGAGCCAAAATAAAGATTTTCCTTTTGATGGGAAGGCATTAAATGAGCATCCCCACCCCCTCACCCCTATCTCTGCCTACAAAACAGTCCTATTAGTTTAAACAGCCTGGAAAAGAAAGAGACCTGAACTTTTTCTCCTGTGATATCTCATCTCTAACCAGTCTTTTAATGAGGGAAGTTGCCTGTTCTCATTAGCACAGGGTTTGAGTCAGTTTGGAGTTTTCAGAAAAAGGTCCAGAGAGAGATGTGGGCTAGCTACTAGTGCAGTTCTGGTGGATTTGGAATGGGTTGAATGCCCAGATTTCATAGAACTGGCATTATTGCTTCAATGTGCTGCCAACTTGGAGAAAAGTCTACAGTGGAGGACCCCAGGGATCTGTCCTTGGTCCTGTGCTATTCATCATACTTATGAATAATTCACATTAATATCATGCTCATCAAATAACAGATGGCCCAAGGCTGGGAAGGCTGACTAACCCATTGTACTTCAGAGTCTGATTTAAAATGAATCTTGATAAGCTCTGTTTCTGACTTTCTGGGCCTGGTCACCAGAGCTTCTGTCTCATTTTGAGATTCCTCTCAGGGGTTGGGGCCTTGTCACACTGCCATGTGTACGATCCACCTGCCCCTTTTATCACATTCGTGAATTCCTCCTAGGGTCTACATTTTTGGCTGAACAACCTTCATTTCCCTTCTAGATGTGTCTCTGACTTTTGGACCCCATCCTTTTCAGTTCCTTTTTATGTTCTGTCTGTCTTCCTTCTTTAGAGTTTAAGCTCCTTGAGGGCAGGGACTGTCTTACTTTTTATATCCTCAGGGCTTAGGACAATGACTTCTTGCCTTGTTTGCTCAAACATGACCCTATTCTATTAAATTCATTTAATAGAAACTTAAAAGGGTCAAATTATACATTTGACTTGTAAAAAAATTAACTTCACAAGATGAGGATGGGAGATGCATGTCTCTAGTAATAATGATGGGAGAGCTTTAGTAACTTGTGAGTTCCTACTAAACATAATCAACAATGTAGCCAAAAAGGCTAAACTTATCCTAGGATTCATGTCCCATGTTTCCATTTTCATCCATCTGTCTTACTCATTTCTCCCTGATCTCTTCTACCCCCATCCCCCATACACACACACACACACACACACACACACACACACACACAAACACACACACAACTATTTTCTGACCTTAGATACTTCCTAGATGAGTGACCTTGGACAGTTCTCTTTTCCTCTGTCTGCTGACCTCATTCGTAAAATGAGGATAATTCCACCAATATGCCAAAGTTGTTGTGAGGATCAAATGAAATATTTGAGGTTTTGCAAGCCTCAAAGTGCAATTAAAATGTTAATTATCACCCATCATCATCATCATCATCATCATCATCACCATGATCTTTCCTTTTAATCCATAGAGCCAGGTAAATAAGGTAATGTTAAAGTTGAAAGAGATCCTGAGAGAAAATATAATTTGTGCACTATCAAATAGCTAAATAGTCACAGAGTAAAGACCCAAACCCTAACCTCCTAACTCTTCATCCAATGTTCTTTCTATCATTTTCTATCATTTCTATCTTTCTATCAATCTCCATTCCAATCCAAAGCTGGGCTACAAGGATTATTGACCTGAACATGGAAATCCCAACTTCTGTTTCTGGATCTCCCTTATATGTGTGAACCTGTCTCCTCATCAGTAAAGCAGAGAAGGAGATTGTATCATACCAGCCTCAAAGACATCTTGTGAGGAAAACACCTTGTCTCCCCAGTAGTAAATAAACTTCTTAAAGGGAGGCACTGTCTTGCTTGTTGATATGTGTATTCTCAGCAGTTAGAACAGAGTAAATATTGAATAAATGCTTATAAATCTATCTTTATATATCATAAATGGCCAGGGCAATGAAAGTTGCTATTGCCAATAATAAGGGATGGAATTTTAGTAATAGGAGCTGGTCCTCAGATTTCACTGATCCAAGGAAATGTCAACCAAAGTTATCATAGCCAGTTGAATACTCTATTTTTCTCCAAAGGAGTTCACAGTGTGCAGACTGCAGTCAACTTTTAAAATTTTCTTCATTTCTCTTGCTTATGTGTGTATATATTTGCAATGTGATTTATGGAATTTTGTTTTGCATGTATATTTCTTCACAGGTATAATTGATGTCATATTGCTTTCCTTCTATTTTTTAGGTTTTTTTTTTTGCAAGGCAATGGGGTTAAATGGCTTGCCCAAGGCCACACAGCTAGCTAATTATTAAGTGTCTGAGGCCGAATTTGAACTCAAATACGCCTGACTCCAAGGTCGGTGCTCTATCCATTGCGCCACCTAGCCGCCCTGCTTTCCTTCTCTTAAGTGCTTGTGGATTGATTGACTTATTGATTGAAAAACAGAATGGATCCCAAATGTGGAGAGTTTTCAATACTAAAGAGAGATTTAGAAGATATAAGGAGTCCCTGAAATCTCTTGATCAGGGTAGTTGACATGGTCATACCCATGCTTTAGGATCATCAACTTGGCAGCTTGATAGGTTGGATTGGAGAGGAGAAGGAAAAGAAAAAAGAGAGGTCAATTAAGAGGTTACAATAGAGGTGATGGGGGGTGGTTCTTAACTGGAGTGGTAGCTACGTGAGTAGAGAAAAAGAAATAAAATAGTGAGCTATACTCTCTCTTAGATTATATAATCATAATCCTGGGATTGGAAGGGACCTGATGAGTAAACTGAGGCCCCAGAAGGAGAAACTACTTAGCTAATATCACAATAGGGATTAAGTACCAGAAATAGGAATCAAACCCAGGTGATTTATTCTGTATTTCAAAATTATGATTTGTTTAACTTTGGATAAACTACTATACATTTCTGGAACTCAGTTTCCTTATCTCTAGAATAAGGAGGTTTTACTATATGACCAATTTGATCCTTTTTAGTTTCCTCTATAGTCTGATGGTCTCAAAAGGCAGGAAGTACTCTCTGCAACTCTTCCCAGGGAAGACCAAAGGAATTCAAGACATCAGTGACTATCTCTTCAGTAAGTGGGTCATGTTGTCCTTTGATGCAAGAAACTTGTGCTTTGAGTACAATTTCATCTAAGGAAGCCAGAGAGCTTTTCAAGCCTAGTCTGTAAGAGTGGGTACAAAGAGAAATAAGGAGATGAAACAAGGTCTCCCCCCCTCACCAAAGATGAGACTGGAGAATCAAACTCAGACTAGAGCTCAGGGTGAGAGTGGGAACTGGGAGTCTCTCCACATTGGGGGCCTATGGAAGAAGGGATGGGGTTTTTAGCTTTGTAGAGCTACCAAGGGCAAGAAAAGATGAAAGAAACAAACCAAACCAAACCAAACCAAACCAAAAACCTTAAAAGGAACAAAGAGTATCTTATTCTTGGTTTTTATCTGAGTTCTTATAACTCCTGAAGCCATCACTCAATTTTAGAGTATGGGAGGTGGGTAAGAATCATAAAAATAAGGAAACTACTTTGGAGGCAAGAGTGATGGGGAGGGGCGGCTAGGTGGCATAGTAGATAAAGCACCGGCCCTGGAGTCAGGAGTACCTGGGTTCAAATCCGGTCTCAGACACTTAATAATTACCTAGCTGTGTGGCCTTGGGCAAGCCACTTAACCCCATTTGCCTTGCAAAAAAACCCCTAAAAAAAAAAGAGTGATAGGGAGTCCTCACATTAGCCATCATAGAACTCTTGTGAGTGGTGATCTCAGAGATTGGGAGTGAGGTCTTAAAGGAGATGCCCCCATTCAGCCTTCAAGAACCAAGTTCCCAAAGTAAAGGGGATAGAGTATGACAAGTCACATACCCAAATCATCATTATTATGATTATTATTAGGATTAATAACACCTTGTTGTACTAGAGGCAAGCAAGAGGTGGCATCTTAAATGCTACATTTTGGAACTGTGGCCAAACAGCTGTGCAAGGAACACCCCTCCCTACACACACACACACACACACACACACACACACACACACACACACACGTTGGAGAAGATCATAAGGAACTGAGGGGCAGATGAATAATATATGATATGACAGTCTTCTAGAAGTCACCTTCTCAAGATGGCTTTCCCTGATTACTCTCATACCTATTTTTCCCATTGACTCCATCAGACCACCCCTGTCCTAACACACATTTCTGAACTAAGTTTTACTCTACATTTACTGAATGACTGCATTTCAAGTTCAGGGAGGCCTTAGCTTTTAAATATAAAATGAGAAAAATGGACTAGGTGACCCTTGGGGTGCTTTTCAACTCTAAATCAATGATTCTCTATACCATCTTCAGAGGTGACAAGGGAAGGTGCAATATTTTAAAGATGAAGAAATTGAGGGAAAGTGGATTAGTAATCACGAGATATAACAATTAGAAAAGAAATACAATATGGCAGAAATGCAATGGATTTGGAGTTTAAATCCCAGTTTTATGTTTTGAAAGAGGTATGTCTTGGACCTCAGTTTCCTTATATGTAAAAATGAGATGGTTGGGTTGGGCTACATCTTGAGATGCTTCTAGTATTGAATCTATGATCACTTTTAAGAAAGTCTCTAGGCCTCATTTTCCTCACTTGTGAAATGAGGGGGTGGGACAAGAAGACCCCTAAAGTTCCACCAAGCTCTAAGTATATGAATATTAGATAATGAGTTAGTGGCATGAGTGGGATGACATCTGGCATCCTGATTCCTGACTGTGCTTGAGACTCTGTGTTCATTCCAAATTTAAACCAAAGTCTCTATGAAATGGCCCTCTGTATCCAACTGGGTCCCTGTGTTGGCACTGTCTGTCTCAAATAGACCTGAACCCAAAGCTGAAGTCTGGAATAGAATGAAGACAACAGTCAAATACCACTGGGCCATATCAATGAGACTTCATACAAGGTTGGTCTGTATATTGGCGTCAGAGTTGGGTACAGGGTCTCTAGGTAGGTACTTTGTCCACTGAGCCATGGTATCTCTGATGGAACCATACTATTCACTGAAACTAAAGAAGTGGCATGGACACGAATCATAGCAGTCAATGAGCACAGTTAAGTTTTGTGAGATGGGCACATGGGGACCAGAGGAGGAAGGAAGGTGTCAGTTGCCAGGGATTGGGTAAATTAAGGTCTCCTAAGCCATCAGACTGAGCTATAAAACCTTTTCAACTGGAGGAATCAATCTGCTAGAGCCCAGGATCCTAAACAAGGCCCCAGAGCACAGAGACTAGAATTGGCTCTGGGTACAAAGATAAAAATGTCCAAATTCATCTGTCATTCTCATACCTCCCTTTCCTACCACCTTCTTTCTAGTTTTATACCTCCAGTCCTTCATAGAGGCAGTTTGATGCCACAGTGGATAGAGTCAAGGAGAACTGAGGTCAAATCCAATCTCAAATTCTTAAGTATTTACTGAGATGGCATTGTATAGACATGGACAAAGAACTGGTCTTGAGGCCAAGGAGACTTAGGTTTAACTGTGTGACCTTCGGTAAGTCCCTTAGCCTTTCAATGCTTTGGGCAACTCTCTAAGATTATATGTTTTAGATTAGGTGCCAATATGTATCAGTAGAAGGAGTTTCTTTTTGGGAGCACCCCAGGCCAAGGAAACCAGAAGTTAGGCAAAAAAATTATGAAACACACACATACATGTCTATATAGACACACATGCTTGTATGTAGGCATACACACATGCAGATATAGGCTCATGTGTGTAAACATGTATGTACATATGGTCGTGTAGGTATATGTATTATATATTCATATAGGTATGTATATACATACACAAATCCATGTTATCTGTTTGGATAGAATGTAAACTCTTTGAGATCTATAATCTTGCTCAACTTTATGCTTTATCCATAAGACGGAACTGGAATCAGGAAAAACTCAGTTTGAATCCAACTTTAGGCACTGACTAGCTGTGTGACCCTGGGCAAGTCACTTAACCTCTTTCTGCCTCAGTTTCCTCCTTTGAAAAATGAAAATAACAATAGTACCTGCCTCCCAGCATTGTTGTGAGGATCCAGTGAGGTAATATTTGTAAAGTGTTATATGAATCATAACTATTGCTATTTTAAATAAATGCTTGATTATTTGATCTTATTTCCTCCAGGAATATGGGCTTCTTCAGGGGGGGGACTATTTCACACAGTATATAGCCTGGCACATGGTAGATATTTCATCAGTCTTTGTGGATTGGTCCAGTTCTGAGAGGTTATGCTCCCAGTTTCAAGTGGGAACCATCCATGCACCCCTGATGGTAACCATATTTCCTTTTCTTTCTTTCTTTCTTTCTTTCTTTCTTTCTTTCTTTCTTTCTTTCTTTCTTTCTTTCTTTCTTTCTTTCTTTCTTTCTCTCTCTCTCTCTCTCTCTCTCCCTCCCTCCCTCCCTCCCTCCCTCCCTCCCTTCCTTCCTTCCTTCCTTCCTTCCTTCCTTCCTTCCTTCCTTCCTTCCTTTCTTTCTTCCTTTCTTTGCAAAGCAATGGGGTTAAGTGACTTGCCCAAGGTCACACAGCTAGGTAATTATTAAATGTATGAGTCAGATCCTCCACTTCAGGGCCAGTGCTCTATCCATTGTACCATCTAGGTAACTTGAACAACAAAAAAGCTCCAAGGTCCAAATTAACGCATCTTTCATGATGGATATGGGGGCAGGGGGGATTTTAGCAGAGAGATTAATGATCCCTAAGCTTCAGAGTTACAGCTGGAAGGAACTTTGGTTGTCCAACCCCATCATTTTCTATCAGAGAAAATGCAGACCCAAGGTGGTAAAATGTTAGGTCAGCAGAGCTTGCAGGGCACCCCTTGAAATCCCATTACTCAGAAAGTCAACTCAATAGCTCCTTCTCTGAAATGGTAGGGACTTGGAAAAGCAGGGTAGACAGATCTTGACCCTCGGAAATGTTTTGTGTTCTCATGAAGCCCCTGAGGAATAGTTCTCGCTTTAATGAAGCCCCCTCCCCTTTCCCATCTCCCCTCTGAGTCTGGCAAATGGACCGGAGATAGTGCAAGCTATGATTATGCTGATGCTAGTAATAGATGTGTAGAGCACAGACAACTAATTAGCCCCAAAGCTAAGCATATGATTTTCCCCTCATCCTTTTTAAAAGCAGACTGAGGTAGAAAGGGTTCTGAACTAGGAGTCTGTAGCTCTCCCATGACCCACAACTAGCTGTGCAACCTTAGATAAAGGGTTTCTTTTCTCTGGAATCATTTTTCTCCCTGTTAATTAATGGAGACTGGGTCAGAAGGTTTGGAACTCTTAGGAAACACAATTTCAGGACCATATCCCTATGTCACAAGTCCGACTTCTCCTTTTGACTTTACTGATAATATCGATGGTAGAGTTTCCTGATATTCCAGGCAGGAAGACCCAAGGCAGGCATTATAGACCCTGCCATGAGCACAGCAGGACCCCTCTTCGCTTCCTTAACCTAATGGCCCAGTGGAGACTTGGCCCTAATGTTCAGTGTGGGGAGGATTGGACAGCTAAGGGATTGGATAAGGGTGCCCATAAGTCATTGGGGCAGTGGGAAGCCATGCTTTTGTTCCCACCAGCAAGGCTCTCCCCATGCACCCCCCTGCCGATTGAATGGAAGAAGTCAACTGAGTTCACAGAGATCTTGAGTCTGAAGTAAAGGGATAAAAGCAGCGACCTCTGAAGCTACAGCTAGATCTGACATAGCATCTCTTAGGTCTGTAAGATAGTGCTTGAACAACCAGGGGATGGGGCTGAAGACTAGCCCACCCCCTGAACCCACTGACCTCCCTCAATGGTGAAAGGACCTCATTTCCTGTTCCAACTGAAATGATCCATAAACCTTTCCTCTTCTTAGCTGTGTAGTCTTTGATGAGTCACTAAACCACTCTCAGACTCAGTTTCTTTATCTGTAAAATGGGGATAATATTAAGACTAACTTTGCAAGGATCTAGTGAGTTAACAAATGAGATAATTTAGGCAATACATTTTATAGATAGCTATAAAAATGCTTGCTATTATTATATTATCACTTGTTAAAGAATTAAAAATGCTTATCATTCTTATTATGATTTTTATTGCCTTATTAGGCTTATAGCCAATGTATTTATTAGAGGTCTGGATACTGGAGGAGCTGGACGACCATGGAACAGAACAAAATTAAGTGACCCACACAGAGAAAGGACTAGGGACTTTGGCCTTGTGAGAACTCAGCTGGTGTCTCAAACCCTCACCTGCCCGCTTGCAGGACCCCTGAAATGCTGAAGAGACCAAAGTCTGTGATCACCACTTTGCCATTGTCATAGAAGACATTCTTGGACTTGAGGTCTTTATGCAAGATTCCTTTGGCGTGGAGATACCCCATACCCTGGAGGAAGCAAGGAAAAAGATGATTCACAATTAGAAGACCACAGTTCAAATTCTGACTGCTACTTACTATCTAGTGATAATAAGCAAAATCACCTTGCTCCCTTGAGTCTCTGGTTTTCTCACCTGTAAAATGGAATAGATCTTTCCCAATTTCTCCCACCCTCCTCCTACCACTTCCCAGTTTTCTCTTGGATTATCTTCTATCTTTTCTGCATAATAAATTGCATCTTCTTCACTTTACCATGCATAGACTGCTTTGCCTGGTTTCAGCTACATGGCACAGTGGGTAGAGCACCAGCCCTAAAGTCAGGAGGATCTGAGTTCAAATCTACCTTCAGACACTAGTTCTGTGACCTTGGGCAAGTCACTTAACCCTGATTGCCTCACATTCAGGGCCATCTCCAGTCATTTTGAATCCTATCTGGTCACTGGACCTAGATGATTCTGGAGGAGAAAGTGAGGCTGGTGACATAGCACAACCCCCCTCCCAATCCAATTCAATTCATGCGCTTGTCATGACATTACCTCCCTGATGTCATGGTCTTCTTTGAAAACGAAGGACAAAACCTCATTATTAACTCCAAGAAACTGTATGCCCTCCCAAATTAAATTCAGCACTTCTAACTTCATCACCATCAAGCCCTGATGACACCACCTCTCCCAGCCCTCTCTCCTGGAAGGAAGAGTACCAAACTCCTCCCCAAACCTTCCTTTTATCGAAACTGGACTTTTCACTTCACTCCACTTTACTGGGTTAACCCCATGGCACAAGATTCCCTCATCAGGTACCTTGTGGTGTCTGCCCACTCTCCTGTCTCTTTTTGTGTGTTCTCTTCCCCATCCCCTATAAGACTGTAATCTCCCTGAGGGCAAGGGCAGGTTTTCTTTTTGTTAATTGTAACCCCAGTACATAATAGACAATAAATGTTGATTGAATTGAATTAGATACTTGCAAGCTCTCTCTCCCTTTAGACTGTAAGATCCTTGAAGGCTCATTTTTTTTCTTTTTTTTTGTATCCCAAACTTTTTACTGATGTTTGTTGTCTTTCCTTGAAGAGGTTGGCTTAGATAGTCCCATGTTCTTTCTTCTTCTGCTCCATTTCTATGATCTCTGATCTAACCTTGAGGGACAGGTTTTAAAAAATGGCCTAAGCTTTAGACTGTTCCCTGGAAACCTTTCTCTGGGTGAAGGAAAGGTTTATCCTCTGCTCACAAATGACTTCTACTAGTCTAGGGCACACATGCCCATTTCTACCTCCAGGGGGACTGCTGTCAGAAGAGCTAAGGTTTCATTCTCCAACCCTTTCCCCTCACCCATTCTCCCATTTCTAGTGATACTCCTCTCTTCCCATCCCTTTCATTCAACATGATTTTGGGAAGCTGGAGGTTGATCAGTCAAAATTGTCCAATGACATACATCAGCTTCTCCCTCTTTCCTCTCATTTCTGATTAGAATCCTTAAGACATTTTCTAGAACCTTACTGCTACCATTAGACGATAAGCAAAGGGAAGATGTGAAAGGATGTGGGTAGGCAGGAAAGACTAGCAAGAAGGGGTGTGTGTGTATGTGTGTGTGTGCGCAAATGTATATGTGAATGTGTGTGTGTGTCTGTGTACATGTGTATTCGTGTGTTGGGAAGGAGGAGGAAGGAGAGCCAGGGGAGAGTCAGAATCAGGAAGTAATCTGGGGCAGCTAGGTAGTGCAATGGATAGAGCATTAACCCTGGAGTCAGGAGTACCTGAGTTCAAATCGGGCCTCAGACACTTAATAATTACCTAGCTGTGTGACCTTGGCCAAGTCACTTAACCTCACTACCTTGCAAAAAAAAAGTAATCTGGAATTTATAGATGTTAACACTGATGGTACCAAGTATATTTGTGGGAGTGGAAGAACTGAGATGTTAGTGGGTTAGGAGACTGGGAGGGAGAATTCAAGGAAGCAGTTATGGTTTTGGGGGTACTGTACACAGTATTGGTTTTGATCAAGTCCATGGTCACACATTTCATAGTGTCATAGACAAGGATGCTCTAGTGCTGTCCCTAGCACCTGGAAGACAATGTGTTCTGTGATGCTAGGAAAGTTATCTTTCTTCTCAGTCTCAGAAAACTCTCTAAGACTATAAATTGTACTCCTAGTGGTGTTACCTCACGTGGTCATTCTCTATACCAAGGAAATCGTAGGTCCTGTCCCAATCTCTATAGAACATTAGAGCTGCAAAGGACTGTGAAAATCACCTAGTCAAATGCTCTCATTTTACTGCAGATGAGGGAACTGAGGCTCAAGAGGTATAAGTCATTAACTAATGACAGAGTCAGGATTATCAATCACAGTGTAGTGCAAAGTCCACTAAACTTGGAATCAGAGAACCTGGACTCTAATCCTGACTCCACCACTTACTACTTTTATAACTTTGAGCAAATAATTAAACCTCTTTGAACCACAATTTCAGTCCCTTCTGGCTCTATCATCCTTTTATGTTCTTGGAGCCTCAGTTTGCTCCTCTGTAGCATGAAGGAAATGGGTTCTTTTCCAGTTCAAGATATTTAATTCTGTTCCTCTATATGACCCTCCAGTCTTCTCTTTCTCTAGAGGAGATTTAATATGGCCTCAGAGGCCATTCCATCTCTAAGTCAATGACCCTCTGAGCCTTCTATAGTTGTGATAAATTCTGCAGTAAAGGAACACAGACTGAGTAGTAGACTGGCCTTCTCTTTCCAAGGCTAACAAGGGCGGTTCATCATATTCCAGTCCATTAGACGAAAATGACTACAAATAAACAATTAGCTCATGGTGGGAACATTTGGAGGGGAGGGGGAATCTCATCCGAAGACAATCTATCTGATCATTAGTTAAAGTGCTCTTGAACAAAATGAAATCCAGTGAGTTGGAAAAAGATTTATGATAGCAAAAGATGCCCTGGAACCATCTTTATTTTCCTAGAAATGGAGAATTTTTTTTCTTTCATTAGAGAGGTCATTTTTGATTATGGGCCAAGGTGCTGATGGATGAATTCAGCATCATGCAGAGAACATGAAGAATCAAGCAGTGAGTGGTTCTTGGGTGTTCCTAAATCATAGAGATATTTTTAAGAGTTAGAAGGAATTTTGGAGGTCATAGCCCTCATTTTTACAGATGAGGAAACTGAGTTCCAGAGAGGTGGAAGTGACTTGCCCAAGGTCATTACTACATAGTCATTGATACAGGCAGGATTTAAATTCAAGGCTTCTGCTCTCAAAGCTCAACCCTGCTTTGTAGTACCCTGCCTCTATAGAAGCCACAGCACGACACTGTGTTTTGTAGTTAGAAATGATGTGAATCTTGCTTGGAAACTTATCTAATGTGGGACTCTGATCAAGTGCCTTAAATTTTGAGCCTTTGAGTTTCAAAAGAGAAAATGAATGGAAAATCCTTGTTAATTGTATAAAGTTGAGCACCACCCAAAGGATGATGGAAAGATATGGGTTCAAGATGTCATAAAGAATTATAAAGGAGAAATTTGCCATCAAAAAAGAGGTATTGTAGCTGCTTGCTAGTTCTGCTTCTGAGGAATCATTATTCAGACTCAGGAAAGCATGGGTGGAAATAAAACAAAAAATTATTTAAAAGGTTACAAGACATAGGAAGGATGAGAGAGAGAGAGAGAGAGAGAGAGAGAGAGAGAGAGAGAGAGAGAGAGAGAGAGAGAGGATAAAAAGAACAGTGTTGGCTGGGCCATGATCAGAGAAGACTGTGGCCCTGAGCCAAGGTCCAACCCAGGTTTTTATGTCTTGTCTCTCATACAGAGGATAAAAAGTGAACTCTCTTCCCCTATACTGAACCCGGAATTAGGTTGAGGATAAAGCCCAAGGAGATCAGGATACAAATTTTACATTCAAGAATGGGGAGAGTCTCCACCGAAGCAGCTTTTAAGATTACAATTGTTGCTGTTTCAACATAATTCTCTACTCATAGTCAAATTACATCTCAAGAGTAAGGTCTTAGTCAATTTAATCTCCACCCAAGTTACATTCACAGTTCTCTTCATCTTTCCCTTGCATCATTATGGGGGTAGAAAGAGGGCATAGAGGGAACACAAAGGATGTCCCAGGTGCTCTTCATTCAAGAGAAAGTAAGAAAGTAGGTTGGATAGAACTCACTGTGATGGACTTAGACCATCACTCGAAGTCTTGTTTCCTACTAGAACAGGCCAAGGCATGAGAACTGTTCTGGAAAAGGCAGTGAGAAGGATGTCTTTATAAAAACATTCCCCTTATGATAATCAACTGTGCATGTCATGTCATCATTCACTTGATGTCATGGTCTTCTTTGATTATGAAAGATAACAAGAATAACGACTTAGAGGAGGACATAGACAAGTGTATTTGAGGATGGGTGAATATGTTTGGCTAATGGTACTCTTCACTGGAGGGAATGACACTGATGAGATCACAGATCTATTGGAGGATATGAGTATTTGAGAATAAATGTCAGTTATGATTAAGGCTGAATGTTCACACCAGTTCCCCATCTCCTTGCTATGCTGTACTTTATCAAGCCCAGACAGATGACAATGTAATATGCTTCAGAAGACTTAAAGAGAAAGAATTTCTATGAAGTTCTCCCCAGGAAGTTTTTCCAATCTCTAACCAATGTAAGGAAGTTACTTTGTTATTATCCCTCTTGCTGCAGAATGTAAAATAGGTTCCTACCATGATTCAGCAAAGCTGAATGGAAATGAGTGGTTTCTCTGTGACTTGTTCTTTTGGATAGTTTTGTTATTTATTCCAGAATGGAATGTGCTCCCTTGGGAAAGATTAGGTTTCTCATTGCTAGAGATATTGAAATAGAGAGTGAAGTCATCTTCTTGGGATGCTGCAGAATTATGGGATTCTTAATCAATAGTGCCTGGACTATATTGTCCCTGGGGTTCTTTTAATTTTAAGACTGGGATTCTATGATAACCATATTCAAATAATGGCAAAGTTGATAAATGGAAGAGAGATGAGACTTAATCTTGGAGGGCAGAACAAGGGAGGATAGTTAGAAGCTGAAGAAGGGAAATCTTTGCCATTGAAGTGATCCAAACTGCCCCTGGGGGTAATGAGGTCTTCAAACAAAGGTCTAAATGATGACTTGTTAGGGATAGGGGGAATTCTTTTGTGGGCTCTTCTTGTACTGAAGTTCAATAGAGTATCACAAAGGAAGGTTAGGATCTTTGTTTTTGTGAAGAAGCAGAGAAACCTCAGTGAAGCTAAGTTTCCCCTCTCTTAAAGGAGTAAGAGAATCATAAATAAAAGTAGCTAAAGAGGAATCCACCTAAAAAGTTGGGCACTATGCCAGAATATCTACTCACTGGTATTGTTCAAAGATAGGCAGAAATGGATGGCTTAGGACTTCCAAGCATCCCTCATGAAAAAAATCAGAGCTGCAGAGAAACACTGATGTGCAAACACAGTAGTTAAGAGAAACACAAAAAGGTAAAGATGACTAAGCAGCCATAAGGACTAAACAAGAACCAACCACTTACATTCATTTACATATGGAGTCGATCCATATGTTCCCTCTGACTCCTATTGTCACCATAGGTAATATGGTTTAGTTGTGTCTGTCGTGACTCTTGGATTTCTTGCTAAAGTTACTGAGTGGTTTGCCATTTTTTTTCTCCAGTTCATTTTACAGATGATGAATTGAGGCAAACAGTGCCAAATGACTTGGCAACAGTCACAGAGTACGTGTCTAAGGCCAGATTTGAACTCAGGAAGAGGATTCTTCTTGACTCCAGGCCTGGAATTCTATCAAGTTGCCCACCAAAGCATCCTTTCCCTTCCCCCTTCCTCTTCTCTTCTTTTTCTTTCCTCTCTCTTTATTCCTCTTCCCCTCTCTTTTTAATTTTTTTCTTAAGAGCCATTTTCCAGTTTGGTCTATTTTTTCCCCTCTCTTCTCTCTCTCATCTTTTTTTTTTATTTTCTTTTTCCTAATCCCTGTCTCTCTTTTACTAGTTCTTTCTTCTTCAACCTTTCTAATTCTATTCCCATCTTTCTTTTTTCTTTTCTCATTCTCTCTTTTCTTTACTTCATCATCCTTTTTCTTTCTTTTCTATTCTTTCCAAGGTTTTCCTCTTTCTTTCCTTCTATATATTTTTTTTATTTCCCTTTCTCTCTCCTTTTGTTTCTCTTTTCTCTCTCCTCAATCTCTTTCTTTTTCCTTTCTATTTTTCTTTTGCTTTTCTTCTTTCTTTCTTTATCTCTCTTTTTATTTTCTCTTCTTTTGACTTTCCCTTTCAATCTTTTCTTTTTTGTTAGATCTCTCCTCTTTCTCTCTCCATTTTATATCTCTTTCTTTTCTTCTTTCTCTATGTCTATTTCTAACCTCCTTTATCTTTGTCATTTTGCTTTTTTATCTCATTTGTTTTCCCTCTTTATTTTTCTTTCTCTTTACAGCTTTCTTTTCATTCATTTTCTCTTCTTTAATTCTTTTTTTCTCTTTTTTCTCCCCTCCCTCTCTCCTTTCTTTCCTTCCTTCCTTTCCAGAACTGGTTTGCTTAAATAAATTTTCAATTCTTTGGATTAGGATTGTTCCTCCAGTCTCTATTTCTCAGGAAGAGGTTAGGTTTGTTGAGGGATGGTGTGTCATAGACTACAGTACCTTCACAATCTCTTGTGCAATCTGCCTTGTTTTGTTGACATCCAAGACAATTTTGGCATCTCTCACCACTGAGTACAGAGTCCGTCCTTTACATAGACTGTAAAACAAGAAAGGAAAGGGGAAAAGAGAAGAATTGCATGTGTCACAGAGAGGTCACATCAATGAGAAATAATATATACATAAGCAACCAACACAATGAAAATAACAATCATACAGGTTTCCATCATAATATTAAGACTATAAACACCAGAATAAACCTTAGACTGTTCTCCTAGGTGCATCGGAAAGGAAGGTCCTCAGATTCCTTTGATATCTATATTTCAGTATCTAAAAATATGAATTAGAATCCTTTATCCAAAAGTTATTATATCAACATTTCATACACCCTCCAGACTCTCACAGGTTAAAAATAATGACTAAATTAGTGATTCTCAAGCTGAGGTTCATAGTAAGGGAATGTCAACAGGCACTTCTCAGGGTATCAAGCGAGGGCAATGAGAGCTCTTGTTCACTGGTAAAAACAACTGAGCTCAGCAATAGTAAGCAAAAAATTATTAATAAAGGACAAGTTATCAGATGGTAGGCACATTGGATCAAGGATTGAGAACTGAAATGGGATTTATTCTGAGTCTAGGTACAGTTAATAAGAGGCAGAGGTGAGATTTACATCTTTGAGTCTCCTTTGGTTTTTAATTTAGGTCACACTGCCGATTACAGTCTTCTTTAGCAGCTAGGTGGACTAACACTAGCATTGTAGTCAGGAGGACAGGAGTTTGAAGCTAGCCTCAGACCCTTTCTAGCTGTGTGACTTTAGGCAAGTCATTTAACCCTGATTTCCTTGTGTCCAGAGCCATCTCCAGTCATCCTGATTCATATCTGGCCACAGACCAAAGTGGCTCTGGAGGAGGAGGAGAAAGTGAGTCTGGTGATTTAGTACAGCACCCTGCCCCCATGCAAATCCAATTCATGTGCCTATCATGGCATCACCTCCCGAGAATGAAGGACAAAAACATCATCATTCTTTTAGCCGAGCTCCTCTCTGTAAAGCCCACTTCTCTCTTTCTCCTAGTGAGTCCTTCCTTGACATCTTGGGGAAGCCTATTATCTCTGTTACCATCCCCACCTTGGGACAGTGTTCAAGGATCTCACACCACTCTTTTCATTCCAAGGGTTGTGATATTTCCCAGAAAAGTTGGATTTCATTGGAGCTATCTTAAAATTTTGATTCAAAACTTGTTACCAAAATTACTGGCTAAGGAGGAGGCAAATCACTCAGCTCCCATATACCTACTCTAGAAAACCCTTGAAGCTTACAATACACTGAATAATAATAATATATAAAAAAATCTAATGAGAACCTATAGTGAGTGACTTTCACTCAAAACCAGCAAAATGGGGTATCGGATGCTCACGGATAATTGGAAAGGAGATCCTTCTAATAACGTGAGGATCTTGATTCTGAGAAGTAAGATTGCAAAGGAAGACAGTGTGGGGTCAAGCAGGGATGACCACCTAGAGAGGAGTCTAGTCTTGGCACAAAACTTCAATTTAGGATATATGAGAACCTCACTAGAATTGGTTGGGAAAGAATGGCTCTATTGATGAGATTTCCCCCAAAAGGGATATCTCAGTTGGATTACAAAGAAATGAGCATAATCACCATTTTTTAAGACAGGTGCATGTCTATTCCTTATCACCTCTCATCTGGACTACTGTTATTGGTTTTTGTCCCTTGTTCTTCAAAAAAAAAACATGACATCAGGGAGATGATGCCATGACATGCAGTGAAATGGATTTGAGTGAGGAGTTGCTGTCCTTAGTCACCAGCTTCACTTTTCTTTTAGAGCTATCTGGGTCCAGTGGCCAGATATAAATCAGGACAACTGGAAATGCCCTGGATGTGAGGCAATCATGGTTATGACTTGACCAAGAACACAGGCTAGTAAGTAGCAAATGTCTGAGACCACATTTGAACTCAGGTCCTCCGGACTCTAGGACTGGTGCTCTATGCAATAGTTACCTAGCTGCCCAACCTGGGCTACTGCAATAGTCTCCCAGGGCTCCCCATCTCTAGTCTTTCCTACTCCAATGCAGTCAAAGTGATTTTTCTAAAGTGTAGAAGTTAGATCTCTCCTCTGTATCTCTCCATTTTATTTCTCTTTCTTTTCTTCTTTCTCTAGGTCTATTTCTAACCTCCTTTATCTTTCTGTCATTTTTCTTTTTGCTCATGTCACAGCTGTCTTCAATATCCTCTAGCATCTCCTTATTATCACCAGGATCAAATAGAATCAATTTAAAATCTATATAATAATATAATCAAAGCACTTGTTTGATATTCAAAGCTTTTCCTAACTTGGCCTTTTCCATCTATTTTATAGTCAGTCCCTTTATACTGGTCCATTCATTTTCCTCACATGTGATACTCCATTTTTCCAACTTGATACCTTCTCATTGTCTGTCCCCTAAGCCTGGAATACTCTTTCTCCTAATAGCATCTCTTAGAATCCAAAGACTCAGCTAAAATGTCCCTTCCTCCAGGGGCCCTCACCACCCCCTACCCCCAACCTCACATCACAAGTTGAGAGTCTGCTGTCTCCTTTAAGGCTATCTTCTATTTTTATCTCCTCTATAGGAATCTTCTATATGTGCTGAGTCTACTTCTCAGAAGACAGTTTCTGAAGACCCAGAAAACTCTTGTTCCCCAATTTCAAGCGATTCAGCAACAGAAATGAACATGGTTTTTGTCGGTTATTGTTGGGTTTTTTTTGTCCTTCATATTCATTCTCTCTCTCTCTCTCTGTCTCTGTTCTGTCTGTCTGTCTGTCTCTCTCTCTCTCGGCAATGGGGTTAAGTGACTTGTCCAAGGTCACACAGTTAGGTAATTATTAAATGTCTGACTCTGGATTTGAACTCATGACCTCCTGACTCCAGGGCCATCCACTTTGCCATCTAGCTGCCTCTGTCCCTCATTCTCAAAGAGCACACATGACAGCCACAAAGGTGATGTCATGACTTGCATGAGAATTGTATTTAAGTGAGGGAGTGTTGTGCAAGGTCACCAATTTCACTTTCTCCCACAGCCATCTGAGTCCAGTAGCAATGTTTTATCAGTGGAAAAGAGCATTAAAGAAGTGCTATTAGCTATTTTGCTGCTACAAAACAGTGAGGTGAACAGAGTTCTGGACCTGAGTCAGGAAGATTTGAGTTCAAATCTAGTCTTTTATACTTATTACTTGTGTAATTCTGGGTAAATCACTTAACCTCTGTTTTCCTCAATTTTCTCAACAGTGAAGTAGGGAAAATAGGAACTCACCTCATGGTGTTGTTTTGAGGATTATGGGTAGCAGAGAAAGCTAAAGCAGCTCCATTTTATCTGTAGGTCCACTATCTTTCCCCTGATCCTGCCTTTATTGCAACCTTCCCCTGCCCTTGTCCTTCCTTGCTACTAAAACAACACAGATAGTCCTATCTGGAAGGTTGGGATCATAAGAGATAGTTAACTAAAGAGGATCCTTTCCTGGAGATCTAAGCAACAGATCCTCTCCAATTCTGAAGTAGCCCATACCCAATTTACTTCTCATCCAAATAGGAACCTATATAAGTTTTGTTCTATTGTTTCTTCAAAAAAGTCTCTACCTGTAGTAGTAGGGGTTCCTTGCTGGTGAACTCAATAAACTGTCTTTGGCTCCTAAATTTATGGTTTTGGGAGTTTTGGCACTGATAATTTTCCCCACAGAATTAAATGAGGTACTATTTGTAAAACCCTTAAAACATACTACTTGGGGGAGGCTAGGTGGCACAGTGGATAGAGCACTGGCCCTGGAGTCAAGAGGACCTGAGTTCAAATCCGGTCTCATACATTTAATAATTACCTAGCTGTGTGGCCTTGGGCAAGCCACTTTACCCCCACTGCCTTGTAAAAACCAAAATAAATTAATAAAAAAGAACATAGTACCTGATATATATTTGTTTCTTCTCCTCTCCCTTCCACTAAGGGCTACAGGACTTTTCTCTGACTTAACTTCCGACATGTATTTCTTCCCTCAATAGATCATGAGATCCTTGAGAAGTGGGACCATCTCTGTTTTGCTATTTGTAACTCTAGAGCCCATTCAGCTGACCATGTAGCCAAATTTCATGATGCTAGTATCAGACTTGCAGATTCAACTCTTCTCAAATCTTGCTTTGAAAAAGATCTTTGCCATTCTGAGAACATCATCTCCTTGATCCCTGACTCAACGAAAGGATATCAATAATAGAACAATCCTGAATATACTCCAGAGTTTATTTCTTGAGAAATTCTCAGTTTTTATTCATCTAATTACCATTTATGGAGTCCCTCCTGTGGGCAAAGCTCCTTCCATCCTTACCCAGCACCTGCCCCAGGTGAGGCATCTGAGCAAGGGAAGGCAAACTTAGCTAGATCCCCACAGCACCCTTGTCCCAGGGCCACTCAGGGAGTGAGGGACAAATATGTGATGACCCCATATTATCTCTTGGATGCATTAGCGCATTATACTGCTGCCTGTAGCTACCAAAGGCAGAAGAGGGATGAGGATGGGTTGTATAACCAATTAAGATCTAATCAGCATTTAAATTTCTGAAATGGAGACAGTGCACGGATGTCACTCGCAACCCCTCCTACTAAATATTTCTTTCTTGAATAGCCACCTACGCTCATTATAGACTGGAGCTAAGGGTGTGGGGGGGGCGCTTCATTGCTGCAGTAAACCTGAAAAACCAATTTAAACAGGCTTCAATATTTCAAGATGTTAATTTGATCCAGATTAATGATATAACAGAACTCTCTTTCCTTCCCTCTCTGCTTTGATCCTTCCTTTGGATGGAGGTTATATTTTATCTTAGATACAGATATAGAATAGATGCATAGAAAGGTAAACTTGGATATAACTAAACAAGCAATTATTGAATGCCCATTGGTGGCCAACCTCTAGAGCTATCAAACTGATCTTTCAAAAGTACAGACTTTTCATGTCATTCTCCCTCCCTCCTCCATTCAGTAAACTCCAGTGGCTCCATATAACTTCCAAGATCAAATATAAAATGCTCTGGTGAAATATGAAATATGAAAACCCTTCATATTATGGTCACTTCTTTTTACTCCTTTCTAATCTTCTTACTCTTAACTCTGCTCCATAAACTCTAGGCCAATTTTCAGGAATTTTCAGTGTGGTAGTTCTTTTTCCTCTCTCTCCTCCTCTTGGATTCCTGGCTTTCCCCATTTTCTTAAAGTCCCAGTTAAAATCCCACTTTCTACAAAAAGTCTCTTGCTACTTCCCCCAGGCAAGTGTTTTCCCTGGGTTGATTATCTCCAATTTCATTCTAGAAGAAGGTTTTCTCCAACTTAGGCAGCTAGATGGCAAAAGGGGTAGAGCGTCAACCCTGAAGTCTGGAGAACCTGAGGTCAAATTTGACTTCAGACACTTAATAGCTGTGTGACCATGGACAAGTCTCTTAACCCTGATTGCCTAGTGCAGAACCATCTTCAGTCATTCTGATTCACATCTGGCCACTGGACTCAGGTGGCTCCAGAGGAGAAATTGAGGCTAGTGACTTAGCACAGCACTCTCCCTCCCCCCAACTCAAATCCAATTTGCCTGCATGCCAAGGTATCACCTCCCCTGGTGTCATGGTGTTCTTCTGGAATGAAGCGGGGGAAAACATCTCTATTTTATTCTATCTATAGGGAACAGTGGTTTGCATGATGTCTCTCCAATTAGACTACGGACTCCATGAAGGCAGGAACTGTTTTTTTTCTTTTCTTTGTACCCCAATACTTAGATCAGTAACTGATGCAAAAGTTTATTGACTTGAATTGCTGGAGATTGGGCTTGAATTTTGGAGACACAGAGACAAAATGAATTGTATTTGAATTATCTGTGCATTATTCTTTCTACTTCCCTCATTAGAATGGAAACTCTCTGAGAGAGATTATTTTATTTTTTAGCATCCCCAGGATATAATATGGTACCTTTTGCATAGTAATTGCTTCATAATACTAGTTAAAGAGGGTGAATGACTGAATGAGGAAAATGAGTCAGAGAAAGAGGGACTTACACATGGTGACACAATTGAGCAGAGCATCCATATATTTGAGAACTTTCTACGAAATACTAATCCAAATGATCACTGGGGTAGGAATAGCTTTGACCATTTTTGTGAACTTATGAGCTTTTCTAAGTCTGAAAAGGATAAAGCCTGAGACCACAGAATCACAGAATGGGAAACTGGAAGAGAACACAGGGACACTACCAAGGTTGACCCATACCTCAATGACCAGCCCCTCTCTATTTTACTCAGAAAACAGCTATACCATTTTTTCCAAAAGTCTCTGGAAATGGGGACCCCAATGCACTCCACCATTCCTCTGAGATGGCATTAATTGCTAGAAGGTATGATAATTCTTTAACACCTGAGATATTTTATGCAAAGGATTTCAAGGGCATGACAAGTGGGAATTGGTGGTACCTGCAAATTACAACCAGTTCCCACATAGTGACTAATGATGATGATGGTGGTACTAGGACCAAAGGACTTAGAACCTGCAACCCTGAAGGGAAAAAAACAGAATTCCTATGAGGGTATAGCTAGGTACAGAGTACTTAATAGATGTGTTTTTATTCATTCATTCATTCATTCATTCATATACAACAGATACTGTCACTGTCATTCACATATGTATATAGATATACAAATGCACTCACACATCTATACCAATGTAACATATACGTGTATCTTTATATATGAACACACATGTATATACATGTGTGTATTATCATATGTACGTTTCTATGTTATCTATCATCCATCTATTTATTCCTTCATCTATTTAATGTATCCATCTATTCATCTATCTATCCATCCATCCATCCATCCATAGAATAGATAGATTATATTCCAGGGTATTTCAAAGATAGAGTCCAAGGTTCCCATGATGGAGATGGTGACCAAAATAGTAATAGAAAGGTGCAGAAATTTCCAGGAAATGGAGGTCAGATGTGAAAGGGTCTACAAAGATAATACATGGTCCCTGGCCTCAAGAAGTGTATAATCAAATACAGCTTCCAAGGCAGATATCAGATGCCTCCCTCACATATTCTCCATGTCTCTACAGGACAGATTACAAGCTCTAGGAACCTTGGCAGTCAGTCTCCACCCCCTGAAAGCTTGGCAAATCATTCAGCCAACACGGCCACTGAAGTATGTTGGGTATTTACTGTAAATTAGCCTGAAAGTAGTTTTACTGGAACTGAATGAGCCTAGTTCCTAAAGCATGGAAATATTTCATCTTTCAGGGTCTCTGTGGGGTGGGGCCACATTGCTAAACAGATGGTCAGCCACAGAAATGAAGATGGCACTCCAAGGCAGGCTGGTCTAAGTGCCAAAACCTCATGGAAAGCTCAGGGAACCAGGAGGTGGAGGGTTGATGATAATAAAAACAACAACAAATAACAGTCCAGTAATATTTTAGCATTTGCAAAGGGTTTTTTAATCAGTTTACTGAGGGGATGAAAGAATAGCACAAAGAGCCAGTTTTAGTGTCAAAAAAGAACTAAGATCAAGTCTTATACCTGGCTTATATACTGACTGTATGACCATGGATAAGTTGACATTCTTTTGACAACTCCCTAAGACTATAAAAAGTGCCAATTTATTTTGGGAGGAGTTCCCCACATTTATGAAATTACATGTTCATTTCCTATACTTGTCTCAGATACTATGGGTAGTGACATTTTCATTTTACAAATGAGGGAACTAAGGTTTAGAGAGATTGAGACTTGCCTATGATGACATAGCTCATAAATGTCACAAGTGGAATGTGAACTCAGGTCTATCAATTTGCTAGTGTCATTTCTCTCTCCCTAAATAACCTTATTCTTACTATCAATTTATGTTTCTATCTATCCCATTATCCCTTTATTTAGTTTGCTATAGCCCTTCCTCTATCTATCCATTCTTTCATCTCTTTGTCCATCCATTTGTCCATCCATCTGTCCATCTATCTATCTTTATTCATTCATTGTTTCTTTATTGATGTCCACATTATTTCCTATCAGCAGAATGTAAATTACTTGAGGGCATGGGTTAGTTCATTATCTTTGTATTCTCAGCATCTAGCATGGTGGTGGCCCAAGAAAGGCTTCCTGATGGGTTGATTGCTTGATTTTGTTGTTATTTCAGTTATTTGACTCTTCATGATTCCATTTAGAGTTTTCTTGACCAAGACACTGCAGTGGCTTGCTATTTCCTTTTCCAGCTCATTTTCTAGATGAAGAAACTGAGACAGACAAGATTACTTGACTTGCTCAGGGTCACCTAGCTAGTTAGTGTCTGAGGCAAGATTTTAACTCAGATCTTCTAGATTCCAGATCCAATGTTCTATCCACTGTGTTACCCAGCTGCCCCTAGTGATTGATAGATAGACTGTACCGATTCTAAGTTCATTGGTATTCCAAATGAACCAAGTGTGAGATGACTGAGCTTGGTTCTAGAAGGTGCCCAGAAAAGACAAAGAACATACTTTTTTTGTTCAAATATACATGGTAAGCAGTGAGAATAGGGGAGAATCTTTGAGTGAGTCTCCACTACAATTTTTTTTAGGTTTTTTGCAAGGCAATCGGGTTAAGTGGCTTGCCCAAGGTCACATAGCTAGGTAGTTATTAAGTGTGCTACTGACTCCAGGGCCAGTGCTCTTTCCATTCTGCCACCTAGCCACCCCTTCCACTATGATTTGGAAAGCAAAATGGCAGTAACCTGGCCCAAAGGCAACTCAATGTTGTTGTGGATACAGTAATGAGCCTGAAAGACAGGAAGATCTGAATTCAAATCTAGCCACAGGCACTTATGAGCTGTGTGCCACTTAATTTCTACCTCAGTTTCCCCATCTAGAAAATGGGAATAAAAATAGCACCATCTCTTAGGGCTATTGTGAGAATCCAATGATATCACATTAGTAAAGTATTTAGCATAGTGCTTAGTATACAGTGGGTGTTCAATAAATGCAGTATTGCAGTTCTAGTAGGGAGAATTTCTTTCACTGACTGCTTCGCAACCAAAAAATCCACCTCCAGATCTTAAGAATTTCAGATGGTTTGAGAGCTGGGAAGATTAGCAAACTAGGATAGAGACCTGGAATATTCCCTCCCCTTCCCAGCACACACATAGAAAGCTGAGAAAAGAAGTAAGACCCTGCAAAGGAGCCATCTCAGCGGAATGGAAAGACCCCTGACTCGGGAGTCGGAAGACATGAGTTCAACTTCCCCCTACCCTGAGACTTATTACTTCTTTGATTTTGAACAAGTCTAGTTAACAGGCAATTATTAAGTCGCTGTTATGTTAGGCACTACTAGGTTTCTGCCTTTCTGTGTCTCAGTTTTTTTTGGAAAATGAAGGATTTGGGCTAGTTGGCTTATTGGCCTAGATCTATGATCTTATGACTTCAGGCAAACTACTTAATCACTCTGTGTCTCAGTTTCCTCTTCTGTAAAATGAGAGCTGGTAACTGGAGGGTGCAATGGATAGAGGACTGGACCTGGAGCCAGGAAGAAACATTTTCATGATACTAACTGTGTGATCCTGGACAAGTCACTTTGCCCTGTTTGCCTTAGTTTCCTCATCAATAAAATGAGGGATCATGGTATCATTTATTGATGAGGAAATTGAGACAAAGAGATTATGACTAAGGTCACATAGTTCATAAATGTCTGAACCAGAATTTGATCTTAGGTTTTGCTGACTTCAAATATATCACCCTACACATGACCCACCTTGCTGAGGCGTTTGGATGACATAATCTTTGAGCTCCAGGTTTGTGGTCCTATGACTTCAGTTTTATAGCTGAGAAAACCAAGGCTCACAAAAGGGAAGCAATTGAGAAGGTACAAAGTCCTGGATCCCTATCTACCAGTCCAACAAAGGGACACTGGCTCTGTATGTGACCCCCCCCCCCCCAGCCAAAAATCAATGAACCAAAGGACAACAGTCCAGGATTGGAGACCCTGGGGAGAAATCTTTCTGATTGGAACTTAGAATGTGAGAGACTTTAAAGGAAACTGTTATTTCCAAAACCTCAATTGTCAGAAGGGATTACCCATCCCTCTTTGGGAAAAGACATCTCCCCCAACCTCCTTACAATCTTCTATTTGCAAATAAATGATGTTTAAAGTGACAGAGCATTGAATTCCACCCTCCGGGAGTGATATCAATCATCTGGAGAGTATTAGGAACGAATATCAAAGATAGTAACCCTGAAGCTTTGGGAGTTATAATAAAAAATGCTAGTTTAATATTATATGGATTGGGAAATGCCAGGGAGATCATGAGAAATAAACTTTTCCAGGTTCTGCATCTGAATACCAAAAGGCTTGCCAGGTAAATGAAGACATATGGGTAAAATAGTTGCTTACATTAAATAAAGGAAGGAGAGTACCCAAAAAGGGGAGGCAACAAGAAGAATGATAGTTACCCTGCAGCAATCAAAATATGCAAAGCAGCAGATGGAAATTGCTGAGGAATCAGTAGTGCCTAAATAGTCTTCTTTATAATAGAGGCTTTCATTACTTATCCACTAGCCTTCAATGTGGCAGTCAAGATCAAGTAAATGGAGGAAAATAAATGATGCTATGAAATCTGAAAAGTCTTTGGTCTCCACTACCCAATGGGCCAAAAGCTGGTTGAATTTCAATCCTGAGAACTCCAGTGGGGATTTCCAGATCCCCCATCTGTTCCTTCTGTCTTGTAGGTCTGCCCACTAGTGAGGCCAATTCTACCAATGATAGAGATTCAGTGGAGTTGACCATCTGGCCAAGGAGCTATGAGACCAAGCAGTGGCCAGGCCAACCTTCCTAGGAGCCAGCTGGTCCACGTGGGGTGAGGTCAACACTTTCCTATGGTCAGCAGCAGCCACCCACAAGGTACCATTCAAGTACAACCTTCTGCACCATTCTGCACAACCTTTGTTAATGTTCTTTTCTCTATAAGAATGTCTTTGCACCTCCGTTCTGTGTATTTGCACTTATTTCTATGTGCCTCTAAAAAAAGGCTGTGTGGTGCAGTGATTAGAGAGTTAGCATCAGAGCCAGTAAAATCTGGTTAAAGTTCCTTCTTTGATATATTCTGACTGCATGAGTAGCTGTGTCTCTCGCTGATGTCCAGGGATCTTTAGAGCTAGAGATGGAAAATGGCACTAGATATTCATCATGCCTATAGATGGTAAAGTGGATAGAACACTGAGCCCAGAATCAGGAAGACATGAGTTCAAATCACACCTTAGACATTTACTAGTTGTGTGACCCTGGACAAGTCATTTTACGCTGTTTGCCTCAGTTTCCTTATCTGTCAAATGAGCTAGAGAAGGAAATCACAAACCACTCCAGTATTTATGGACCCTCACAAAGAGTCAGACATGACAGAAACAATTGGACATCTTTCATCATGTTGTGTTCTTACACTGGCCCCATTTGCTATCAACATATAGCATAATAGAGCCTTATGGCATCTAAAGAGACTTCTAGAAACTCCACAGTAGGTATTAGATTGAATTATTAGTATTAATTAGTATTAATATTAGTAGCTATTAGATTGAATGCTGAACCTGGAGTTAGGAAAACTCAGATATTTATTAGCTCTATAATCAGCTGTGTAATTTGCCTCAGTTCCTCCACCTGTAAAATGGGAATCATAATAACACCTCCAAGAGTTGTTGTGAGAATTAAATGAAATACTGTCAGTAAAGAGCCTAGCATATAGTCTGGTACATCATAAGTGCTATATAAATTCTTATTCCCTTCCCCCTTCCTTCCTTTTCACTTCAGGTATGAGCTTATTTATTTTTATTTTAGACATCTAACAGTTTTGTTTTTCTGACGCCCTTACACTGTACCAGTTGAAGAACAAAAGTGTGCACGCTAGGAAGGGTGTTGAATTTGAAGATTGATGTCCTGAATTTGAATCTAACCTTGGCCATTTGTGCTGTGTGACTTCGAGCAGGTCATATGAGCCTCTATAGATCTCAGTTTCCCCAATTGTAAAATGAGGGAATCAGACTAGTGATCTCTATAATCTCTTTCGGTTCTAAGTCAATGTTCCAAAGAGAGGAAAGGGCTGCTGAGGAAAGGTTCAATGAAAATAAGAAAGGACATGGTTTCCTCAGAAGAATGGAATTTTCATTCCTTATATACAACACTGTGTGACTGTGGAAGTCATGTCACCTCTATAGGCCTCATCTCTTCCATGGAAGAAGAAGGTTGAGCTAGACAATCTAAGATGATGACTAACCCTAATGTTCTATGGATGACTATATCAACCTGCCTACTCAATAAACTTCAGTGGCTCCCTATGACCCTTTGTTTGATATTCAGGGCTCATCATAACCTAGCTCCTTCCTATGTTTCTTGTCTTCTTACATTTCCCGTTGAGATCAACAACACTGGCCTATTTGCAGTTCCTCAAATATGATGTTTCATTTCCCTTCTCCATATCTTTGCAATGATCATTCCTCACACCTGGAATGCTTTTTTTCTTCCTTATCACCTCTTAATAATTTCCTTGTAATTGCTTTGAGGCTCCATCCAAATTTTATCTTCTAATAAGAAGCTTTTTCTAGTTCCTTCACATCCCCCACAACCCTAGCTGCTAGCAGTCCACCTTCAAAGATTGTCTTCTATCTACTCTGCATATAGCTTGTATTACATAATTATTTATATATTCTCCCCCCCCCCATTAGAAAATAAGTTACATGAGGCTGGGGCCATATTACTGTCTTTCTTTGTATCCCAAGCAATAGACAAGATGGTTAGAACATAATAAAGGTTTAATAGAATCGATGATTACTAACTATGAAGGCTAAATAGAGAATCCTAAAATAGAATCTGGGAATAAAATCCTAAAAAACTAGATCTGCAAGTCATTCCATGAGGTCATCTGGTCCAGTTGCCTGACTTCAGGCCACTAAATAATTAACTGAAATAGGTTATTCTCACAAAGAACTCATGGACTGAGGAGTCTTAGCTGCTTGTGTCTCCAGTAGCTCCCAGATCTTGTTTTAGGGAGCTATTGGACTTTTATGTGTAAGAAGAGAAGGGATATGGGTCCAAACATAATCTCTCTGGCTCCTCTTGAGATGCAGAAGCTTCCTCACTCACCCCTCCCTCTCCCAGAAGAGTGCCATAGTAATCCTCTGCCAACTTTCTAAATATTTACAGTGTCTGACTTCAAGTTGTACTACTGGAGACATTTAAAACTGCATTCACTGCTACCTTTTAAAATCCAAGAATTTGATGAAAAAGATCCCCAACCTTCTCCTCCCCTTGCAGATCCTATTTATGTTTTTTTAGATTTTTCAAGGCAATGGGGTTAAGTGGCTTGCCCAAGGCCATACATCTAGGTAATTATTAAGTGTCTGAGACCGGATTTGAACTCAGGTACTCCTGACTCCAAGGCCAGTGCCCTATCCACTGCGCCACCTAGCTGCCCCAAACCCAGGAATCTCCGTCCCCCAACTTTTGTGGTTGTGAAGACAGATGCAAGGTCTTCATTGGCTGGCTTCCTGTTCAGGAGTTGTCCTTCTACCTACATATATCTGAAGCTGCAGACTGGAGGGGCATGCAGCAACTGCTGCTGCCCTCATTCTCTTTCTCAATGCCCCAGAAGACATGCACCTTGTTGTTGGCTGTTGTTCCATAATCTTCATTAGCATCTTTCTGACTCCACCCAGGGATTTCTTGGCAAAGTGATTGGGGTTAGTTTGCCATTTCCTTCTGCAGTTCATTTTACAGATAAGGAAACTGAGGCAGAGTTAAGTGACCTGCCCAGGGTCATACATCTGCTGAGTTTCTGAGGCCAGATTTGAACTCAGGAAGATGAGCCTTCCTAACTTCAGGCTTGACACTCTTATCTGCTGTACCACCTATCTGCCCTTTAAGTAAACATATCACAATTCACATAAAACCTTTCTTTAACAAAAACTATCTTAAAGCAATGCTTATTTTAAGAATAGAAATTTTGAAGTTAAATTTGGAACTAAATCTCCAAATAACACTTTGTTATACAGGGTCATAGATTTAGGACTAGCTAAGAGTCCATTTAGTCTAGATCCCTCCTGTTGTAGAAAGTGTGTGTGTGTGGGGAAATGAGACCCAAAGAGGAGTGGAGATTTGCCCAAGACTGGACAAGCAGATGAGGTAGATTCGAAACCTCCTCTTTGACTGAAATATCCCAGAGCATCATTGTGAGAAAAATACTTGACAAACCTTCAAATGTTATAAAAGCGTAAGTTGATATCAATTTAATTATCAATATATCATTTCATTGCATGGTGGATGGAACACTGGGTTTGAAATTACGAGATATGGGATAAAATCAAAGTTCTTTGATTTACTACTTGTGTTCATTTGAAATGATTCATAAAATCCCTAGGCCTCAGTTCCCTCATCTATAAGATGTTCTAGTTAGAATAAATGGCCTTAAGTCCCTCCAACTCTTAAGTCTTTGATCCTACAGAGTTAGAGACATATTCTGTAGGAAATGGGGAGCCATTGAGGGTGTTTGAGCAGGGAAAGACTATGATGAAATCCTTTTTTCAGATAACCTAAAATGAAATGCTATGGTCAATGTCATGCATTCATCTTTGAAACACTGGACATTGCTTTAAGATAATTTTTGTTAAGGAAAGTTTTTATGTGCCTGGAACAAGATAATCATTTAAATATTTGTTGATTGACTCAGTGATAGCATCACTCCCATTTTATAGAGGAAGAAACCAAGACTCAGAGAAATTGTCACAGGTCCATGTATGTGTGGATTTGAATCCAGTCCTTCTAAATTTAAATTGACTACACTACGTCGTTTTTCCTCAAGTCTTATTTCCCAGATACTCAAAATATGGCAAACCTCTAGATTCAGGAATCTATTAAGAAGAACTATTAAAGATAAAAAAGTACTATTAAAAGACTTTGGAAGAATATTTAAAAAATAAAAATTTTTTAAGAATCCGAATAGTATTTCCAAAATCTCCATGCCCATGGTGGAAGGAGGCACTGCGATAGATTGAATATTGGCCTCCAAATCAGAGTCATAGGATCATATCTGTAGAATTAGAGGTGAACTTTGAAGTCATCGAGTCCAATCCCTTATAAGACAACTGATGCCTGGAGAGACAATTATTATTGAGGTAATAAGTAGCAAGAAATAAGATTTAAATCCAGGATCTCTAACCTCAAACTCTATGCCCTTTATACTCAATACTGGATTCGTGTAGCAGCTAGGTGACAGTGCATAGAACACTGGCCTTGGAGTCAGGAAGATGTGGGTTGGAATCCAGCCTCAGACACTTGCCATTTAGTAGCTGTGTGATCTTGGGCAAGTCACTTTGAGAGATTGCCTCTCATCCAGGACTATCTCCAGTTCTTCTGATTCCTGTCTGGCCACTGGACCCAGATGACTCCAGAGGAGAAGGTGAAACTGGTGACTTAGTACAGTACTCCCCTCCCTCAAATCTAACTCATATACTTGTCATAGCATCATCTCCCTGTTGTCATGGTCTTCTTTGAGAATGAAGGACAAACATCATCAACATCATCATCATCATCATCATCATCATGTTGGCCACTAGACTTTCCTCTGCCATCATTTATTTATGATAACATGGATGATTCACATTCCCTTTCTGTACATCAGTTTTCTTATCTATACACTGAAGAGCTTGGATGAGATAATCTCTAAGTTCCTTCTCAGCTCAGATATCATGTTCAATGGTCCATCCCAGCATTGAAACCACATTTTCTATGAACTCTCCTGTCTGAATTCTACAGCACACTGATATCTTTGAGAATGAAGGACAAACACCATCATCATCATGTTGGAATGGAGACTTTCCTCTGCTATCACTTATTTAGGGTAGCTTGGATGATTCACATTATCTTTCTGTGCTCTGATATCATATCCAATGGTCCATTGCAGCATTGAAATTACCTTTCCCATCTTTGAATTCTACAATCTAAGAGTTCTCCCAAGTCACTAATCTCTCTTCTAAGATCTAATATACCATTTTTTCTAAAGTCCCTTCCAATTCATGCATTCTTTTGTTTCCAGGATCCCTTTCACCTCTGAGATTCTACATTTTAAAGTCTCTTTCACCTCTGAAATTCAAAATTCTAATATCTCACAGTTGGTTTAAAGGTGCCTCCCTGATTAGATATTCCATTTTCTAAGGGTCCTTCCCAACTTTGGCTTAGTTTTTTCTAACTTCCTTCCATCCTTGGATATTCCATATTTTAAGGAAACCCATCACTCTGGCTTTCTTTTCCCAAAGTCTCTCCCTGCTCTGATCTTCTATCTTCTAAGGACCCTGCCAGTTCTGACACTCTTTATTCTAAGTTTGTTGAAACAAGTTCTGGCCACCAGCAGCCACAGTGACATGTGGCTCCTCAGAGGGGTGAAGAAAAAGAAAATGACTGTTGAAGGCCATTCTGCACTGACTTGTCCTGGCTGTCACATAAAGTTCTCATTAGAGCTGGCAAATGCAACTTTCAGGTAGGAAGCCTTTTTGAGCCAGGATGAAATATGTAAGGGGGTTGTCAGATGCTAGAGAGCCCCAAATCAAGTGAGAAGAGATGGGGCGTTTTTCAGGAAAGGAGCCATTTATTGCAAAGACTGCTTAAGGACTGAAAAGCAAAGTTTGCCCAGCAAGAACCACACTCTCTCCTGAAGGCATCATAAGCCTCTCAGGCAAAAGGGAACCTATAGCTAGCTCCTTGAAGCCAGAACTTTTGTTTTGAGGAGCTGTCCAGAGTTGCATAATAACCTCGGGTGCCTGAAGGGGAAAGAGAGTCAACTAACAGGTGAATAGGTACCTATATTTGGGGGTGGGAGCTTCCCTGGAGTGACTACCATCCCTGCCCTTGCCCTCTCTTCAGATATGATTATCCTCTGGGCTGCACTAGCACCTTCCCAATTATTTTTGACCCAAATGAAGAGATTTCTGCAATAGCTCTGAAGTGAAAAGAGGTTCAGGTCAGTGATGCTCTAACAAAAACGAATCTGTTCCCAACATGCCCCTTCAGAATAAAATTAAAATGCCTTTCTTTGACATTTAAAATCCTTCATAACCTGGGGTCCACCTCCCTCACCTGACTTATTTGTTGCATATTACTCCCTTCCTTAGGTTGGGTCATTGTTATCTCTCACCTGGACTATTGCAACATCCTCCTTCCTGCCTGGACTCTCTGCTTTAAGTCTTACTCCTCCAATCTACTTGTGAATTTTCCTTCATTGCAGATTCACCATATCACTTCCCTACTTAATAAACACCAGTGATTCCCTATTACCTTATGGATCAAATAAAATGCTTGTTAAACCTTCCTTTTCCAGGTTTAGCACACATCATACCTCTTTACACCCTGCATTCCAGACAAACTGGAGCAACTGGTGTTTTATATAACATTCCATTTCTACCTCTCTAGCTTGCATAGGCTGCTCTCCTCTTCCATGTTTGAAATTCACCCTCCATTTGCCTCCATCTGGGATAGCAAAGCTCTAATGAGGCTTTTCTGATCTGCCCAGATATCAGCATCTTGCTCATCTGAATTGCCTTGTATTTAACATATCTAGATATGCACACATATGAAATATAAAACACATGGGTATTATATATGTAAGTGTATGCATGCATATATTTTTATTTATGTGTATCTATAGGTTGAACTCAGATCCTCCTGATTTCAGGGCCTGTAGTCTACTCACCTAGCTACTGAGCTGTCCTGTATAGAAGGCAAGGATCATTTTAAATCTGTTTTTGTATTCCTAGCAGTTAGATTAGGTGCCTGGAACAGAGTAGTTAGAGAGAGGAAGGAAGGGAGGAAGGGAGGAAGGGAGGAAGGGAGGAAGGGAGGAAGGGGGAAGGAAGGAAGGAAGGAAGGAAGGAAGGAAGGAAGGAAGGAAGGAAGGAAAGAAGGAAGGAAGGAAGGAAGGAAGGAAGGGAGGGAGGAAGGAAGGAAGGAAGGAGGGAGGGAGGGAGGAAGGGAGGGAGGGAGGAAGGAAGGAAGGAAGGAAGGAAGGGAGGGAGGGAGAGAGGGAGGAAAAGAAAGGGAGGAAAAGAAAGGGAGGAAAGGGGAGGAAGGAGGGAGGGACAGGGAAGGAAAGGGAATGGAAGGGAAGGGAAGGGAAGGGAAGGGAAGGGAAGGGAAGGGAAGGGAAGGGAAGGGAAGGAAAGAAGAAGGAGAATTTAAGTACTTAATTTGTGCAAAACACTGGACTGAATCCTAGGGTTACAAAGACAAAAACAAAAGCATTGCTACCCAACTTGAGCTTACATTCTTCTTCTTGGGGAATGCTTGCTAGATAACTAGATTTCCCATGATCACCCTAACTCCTTGGGGTCCATCCTGGACCTCACCACAACCCTTTCTTCATTCATCTGCTCAGCATACCCTCTGAAATCCAGTCTCCAGAGAGGAGACCAATTTCTCAGGGGCACAGCAGTCATTCTCCTCTGTTCCTGCCTATAAGATGAATCCTCCCATACCTTTCTATGGTTTGCTGAAAGACAACAAGGAATTTTAAAAGGATCTAAAATAAACTTTAATCAGATGGTAACCTGCCATAGATATTAACCTGGAGCTATTTGTAATACAACTTCTTATCCCACAAATTCTAATCTGTGGAAGGATCAGTACCTCTAGTTTGAGAAGAAGGAGGAGGGAGAGTAACTGAAGTAGACAAACTAGAGAGATGGATGAATAAAACTATATCCTAAAGCCTTTCATCTTTGCATCAAGAACTGATGGGCCATTTCTCCCACCCTTATTTCGTTTTGGTCATAGATTTAAATCTCTCTTTCTCACCTCCCCCCACGATGCTACCAACCATTCCAGTCTTTTTAAACCTTATCGCACTCATTTACAAAAACCTTGGGCTCAAATCTGACCTCAGACACTTATTAGCTTTGTGACCCTAGGCAAGTCACTTAAACCTGCTTGTTCAGTTTCCATGTCTATAAAAAAAGCGAAGGAAGCAATGATAAACCATTCCAGTATCTTTGCCAAGAAAACTCCAAATGAGGTCATGGAGAGTCAGACATTGTCTAAATGGACTGATCAACAAGTGACAATGGCCTTTTTGCTATTCCTCCAGCAAGACATTCCATTTCCCAATTAGGGAATTTTCTCTGGCTGCTTCCCACGCCTCGATTGCTCTTCCACATTTCAGTTTCCTGGCTTTCCTAACTTCCTTCAGGTTCAGTCTTTTAGGAGGAGACTTTCCTGATCCCTCTCATTTATGGTTCCTTCCCTATGAAATTAGTAAATTCTTCTCTGGAGTGATTGCCATCCCTGCCCTTGCCCTCTCTTCTGATATGATTATCCTCTGGGCTGTACTGGCCCCTTCCCAATTATTTTTGTCCCAAGTGAAGAGATTTCTGCAATATGTCTGAAGTGAAAAGAGGTTCAGGTCAATGATGCTCTAACGAGCATGTAAATATGGAAATATCTTGTTAATGCATAGCTCTTTGCATATTGTCTCCCCTGTGATCTTCTTAAGATCGATGTATGAAGGAGTCAGATAATATGGAACTGAAAGTAAAACTGAATAAAAAACCAAGATTTTTAAATTTTAAAATTAAAACAAGTAAAAATAGAATTTTTAAAAAAACAAGTGTTCTGTTTATTTCTTTGTTTTTGTTCATACTTGTTTGTCTTTCTTTGAATTCCTTATCAAAGTGCTTGGCACTTAAAAATATTTACTGACCATCTAATTCCATTTGGAAAAATAACTCCCCCCATTCCCCATCATGGTGAATGACCTCCAGTTTGTGCCACAGGAGGATCACTTGAAGGAATGAGGTGTTCTTAGCCCAGAGAAGAGAAGACTCAGGGAAAATAAGGCACTTGCCTTTTAGTTTTTGAAGGGCTATCATGGGGAAAGAGGATTGGGTTTGTCTGCTTGTCTCCTGCAGGCAGAACCTGGAGTAAGGGGTGGAAGTTATCAAGGAGAACCAGGTTCTGGATTGCTATAAGTTTTTATTTTATTTATTTAATTTTATTTTATTTCTTCCAATTACATGCAAAGGTAGTTTTCTATAATCATCCTTTTATAAACTTTTGAATTCCACATTTTTCTACCAAACTTCCTTCCCTCCCCCATTCCCAAGGTAGCAAATAATCCAATATCCATTGTACATGCACTATCATGTTTAACATATTTTAAGGAGAAACTCATTAGTCAGTAGAGTTGACTGGTAGTAGTATGGCTGCCTGGGGTAGGTGGTAGATTTCCCCTCACTGTAGATTGTTAAGCAAAGACTGGATGAATTATGGATATTGTAAAGGGACTTATTGTTTACATGTTCCTGAAGTCCCTTCTAACTCTGAGATTTCATGGTTCTTGGTATTTGTAGCCTGTCATTAGCTGTTTTGGTATTATTGTTCATCATTCTACTCTATGTGTTGTCTCCCCCAATTAGAATGTAATCTCCTCGAGGGGTAGGAAAGTCTTCCTTTTTGCATTTGTAACCCATTTGAAATGTTACGACATTGAAACAAGGCTCCTCACCTTACTTTCCAGGTTATCTTACAACAATAATTTCCCTAGAAACTTTAAGAGGAGAAACACTGACCTTGAAACAAATTTGCATATCTTTTCCCATTACATTTCATATGTAAGCTATATACACCTAGTCAGATCTCTAAGGTGAATTGCTTAAGATGAATCTATGGTCTTCTAAATGACTGACTCTAGCTTCCAACTTCAAAAGTCACCCAGATGGAAGGTCACATAGCAAACAGCGGCCGTGAGGCTGTGAATTACGTCACCCATCTTAGTTCACTCTTTAGGAGCCAGAAAGTGGTAACTTGAGTAGGGATGACCAGGAGTAGGAGAATCAAGAAAGCTAAGTGACCTTTTCTCAAGAGGTAGTTTTCCTGGACAGTCCTTCCTGATTCCCTTCCTCTTTCTTTACACTCCTTGTTCAGAATAGAAATTTTCTGATGCCAGGCACCATTTTTCATTTCATCCGTGGACAGTCAGGACCTCACAAAGTTGCTCATACTTTTTTAAAAACCAGATCTTTGATTGGATCTGTTTAGGGGACAATGAGTAAGTACATCTACTCCACTGATGTGGGTCAATCCTTTCTTTGAGCATTGTTTGGACAATTGAAAAAATAAGTAACTTGCTAAGGGTCACAAAGTCAGTTTGTATAAGAAGATAGACTTGAACCCAGTTCTTCCTGTCTCTGAGACCAGCTTTCTCTCTACTACTTCATGACTGCTTCTCAGCTCAGTAAAGGATCATTGATATATTGATTATTGAATGGGATTGGACTAGACTCATCTCACCACACTAGTGAAACACTTTGGTGAGAGATAATCAAGTGTCATTCTCTTCAGCAGATCTGTGAAGCAGAGCTCTTTCAGTGGTCACTAATAAAAAACAGGGTGGGTATTGAGGCTGAACAAATACTACCAAGAAGATTTCCATGCCTTAGAGAAAGGCATTTAAAATTTTTTTTTAAAGCATGTTGCTTTAAATGTGGCTCATTGCCCATTAGAAGGAAACTAGAGATGAGCCAAGTATGACAACCCTGGAGGTTACTGGAGCCTACGCACCTTGGAGACCTCTGAGGTGTGGGAGTGTAAGACTGGACCCTGAGACCATCAACAGCTCTCCAACCAGATGACTCATTTTTTGGTATCTTCTACTGGCAGCTTAGTAACTCCCCTGGGCCAATGAAGCCAGCCCCTTGGGCTCCTCTGGGGAGAAGAGAAATTCACAGAGGTAAAGGACAAAGGTGAGAAACAAATGACTAGGAAAATGTGGGAGAGCTAGACTGGAGGGAGAGAGGAAGTTAGCTAACACAGAAAGCTTTCTCTGGATAAACAGTGTCTTAGTTCTCCCGAGTCTGCCTAGCAATATCTTTCAATAATCTCATTGGCTAGTCTTGTTAGTTAGAAGTAAATAGTTCCCTCTCAAAGCACACAAAAAAGGATCCAAGAAGACTAGAGAATCTATAAGTGGTTCCCCCTTCCCTGGGAATGGGTTTTGGGGGAAAATGTTGGATTCAAGTTGGAATAAGTCCCCCTTTTCCATATACACATATACCCCTCCCCATATTTCACCTTTCCCAGGCACTCTTAAGCTATGAGAATTTTTATCCGGTCTACCTTTCCAGAAAAGAGAAAAATGATTATTTTAGTCAATTATTAAAAGAGGAGAGACCCCAGTTTTTTTCCCCCATGCTCTATTTCCTTATCCAATCTCTCAAGGACAAGGCTGATGGAAGATAAGATTAACATTATTCTCATTCTTGGTATTGCTACTTCATTCACCTACATATCAGACTTCTAATTTAAGGTGAATTTTCCAATTGCTTAGATTTAGTGGGAGATAAATTTTTTGAATGGATTGCCCAAGGTCGGAGGTAACTTGGAAGTAAAAGACAAAGATCAGGTCCAGGCCCTCAGTGTAATATTCATTCTCTCATTAATTGTTACCCATTCAAGAATTGATTGCCACCCTTGGGATCATGGGCATGAACCTGCCACTATGATTGTCTTTGATCTAAAAGAGAAATGACCAAATAATCATCCTTTTATTAAAATGCTGGTATTATTAATAAACTGATTGAATTACCCAGAAATTATCTTTCAACCTTTTAAATTGCCACACAGGTTTATTTCACATACCTGTCTCTTATCTTATTCCTTTGGGTCATAAAATAATATAGCCTTATGAGTAACACGGTGACTCCTTCTTTTCTTGAGAATAAAATCCAAACTCCTCTGTTTGATATTTCAGGCCCTCTTATACCGGCTCCAAATGACTATGTGTTCACAATATTGTCCCTAGTTGTGCTTTGCCTTCTAACTCTAATGCCTTTGTTGCTGTTTCAATCTTCTGTTTTTCTGGCTTGACAGAGAGTCTCTCCCTCATATTTGGAATGTATTTTCTCCTTATTTCTGTCTCTTGCTATCTCCAGACCCCTTCAAGGTAGCATGAAATTTAGACCTCATGATGTTTAAGTGACATTCCAGCTCTAAATCTATGAATCTCACTTTTGCTCCTTCTGACTTATTTGACCCTGACCAGGTGGCTTGACCTCCCTGAGTCTCCATTTTCACCTTTGTGTAATGAGGGGATGGGGTAAAGAGATTGTAAACAAGATATATAGACTTCCAGGGTGTAGCCAAGAGGGCAGCATGAATTTAGCACACTTCTAGAACTTTCCCCTACATCATACTACATCAAGTGTCTACAGAGACATTAAAGTTATGGATCCCACCAAAAAAATAAAAGATCAAATCAAGTTTTCAACTGTAGACATCATGGAGGATCTTCAGTGAAGTTCCTTTTCTTTGGAGGAAAAGGGGGAAGTAAAGCCCAGCTAGATGGGAGAGTGGGAAAGTCAGTGGGACCCTGTGCAATCCAGGTCCCAGCAGCTTGACAGCACACCAGGTCCCAGCAACTACATAGCAGGGAGGTTCACATCCTCAGATAGTCTTAACCCTGGGAACACTGAAGCTACAGACAGGACTGGGTTGAGAACAAACCACTGCACAGGGAGAGCCTGGACATAAAGGAGGAAACAAAGTTTTGCATAAGCAATGCCTGGGCTGCATAGGCAGCATCTTGGCAAGCAATAAGTCAGAGATCAGATCCCTAGCCCTAGCACAAAAAGCTCAGAACTCTAGTCACTTTACTCCAAGAGCAAAGTTCAATAAAATGAACAAAAAAAAGAGCACTAAAGAGCACAGAAAGCTATTATTCATATAGAGTTGATAAAAATGCCATCTCAGAAGAAAGCAGTGACAAATTACCTACATGGGAAAACTTAAAGGAGTTTATGAATTGGACTCAAATTCAAAAACCTCATTAAAGATTTTTAAAAACCAAAGAGGAAAAGAAAAATGAAAAAAGAAATGAGTCACAAGGAAAATTATGAAAAATTGACCAAAGAAATCAACTCTTTTAAAAGTAAAACTAACCAACAAGAAAAAGAATGTAAGTCATCCAAAACTAAAACTGCAATTCATCTAAAAGTCAAATTGATCAACTGGAAAGGGTATGCAACTCAACAAAAAGTAAAATCAACCAACTGGAAAAGGAAACATAAAAGCTAACTGAAGAAAATAAAATCCTAAAAATCAGAACTGGACAAACAGAAACTAATTAATCTATGACACACCAAAATTTTATCAAACAAAATCAAAAGACTGAAATAGTCGAAGAAAACATAAAGTACCTTGAAGGAAAAACAAATGACCTAGAAAATAGAACCAAAAGAGAAAGTATGAATTATTGCCTAGATCAAAAAAGAACCTAGAAAATATACTTTAGGAAATTATCATGGAAAACTGCCCTACTATATTATATCAAGAAGACAAATAATCCTTGAAAGAATACACAGAATACCTCCAGAGATCCCAAGATAAAAATTCCAAGGACAATGATAACCAAATTACAGAATTCTCAAAGGAGAAAATACAGCAAGCAGTCAAAAAGAAGCAATTAAATACAAAGGAAGATCAATTAGAATTACACTGGACTTATCAGCTTCAACATTAAAAGACCAGAGGGTCCAGACTATGATATTTTAGAGGGCAAAGGATCTTGACTCACAACTAAGAATTTACTACCCTGTAAAATTCAGTATATTCTGCCTGGGGAAAGATAGATGTTCAATTAAATAGAGAACTTCCAAAATTATCTGATAAAAAGACCAGAACTGAACAGAAAATTCAATCTTCAAATGCAAGACTCAAGAGATGTATAAAAAGGTAAATGGAATGGGGGAAAAAGCTAGTCAAGTACATTAGATTGCATACATCCCTACAAAGGAAGATAACACTTGTAAATCTTGAGAATGATATTTCTCTTAGGATAGTTAAAGGACTGGATATAGTTGAAGGGATTGTATTTAGAGGATATGGGTATGGTTTGTTCTTGTCCTACATTATCAAAGACCAAAATAACATCACTACGTTTGAAACAAATTACAGTGTGTCTGATTGTCGTTGGTGTGATCAACACAAGATCTACCACAGGTCGGGCACAAATAGTCCAGTTGAACACCTGGGGGGATTAATCTAAACTTATGTATCTCATGTTTTCTTTGTGTTACTTTAATTCTGCCTTGTTCATAGAGTTCAGCACTTTCCCTGGTGAGGGCAACCCATAATAGGCAGTCCTATGCCAATGTATTCCATACTTTACAATTACTTCTAAAGTTCTTTTAAAAAATATGTTTTTTTTCTAACTATATGCCATGGTAGTTTTTACCAATACTTTTTTTTGCAAGGTTTTGAGTTTTACATTTTTCTCCTTCTCTCCCTTCCCCTCCCTTTCTCTGATAGAAAGCAATCTGATAAAGGTTCTGCATTTATAACCATTCTAAACATAAATCCATATTGATCACATTGTGAGAGAAGAATCAAATTCAAACGTCAGAAAGAAAACATTAGAGAGAAAAAATAACACAATAGAAAAGACAACTTTTAAAAACTGGTCTTCATTTAAACTCTACAGTTTCTCAGTTTTAAAGTTCTTAAGAGAGACCTTCAGGGTGTCACACTATTTAGAATACTTAGAGGCTCTATACATAATTAAATTAGAAGTGACTTTATTTCACTTGTCTTAGTTAAGGAGGATTTTAGTACCATGACTGGGGTGCTAAAGGATCAGAGAGAAAGAATGTGCCTGTTACTTTTGGTGTAGGGTTATGATTGGAGTACTATTTGGAAGGAGAGAGAGAGAGAGAGAGAGAGAGAGAGAGAGAGAGAGAGAGAGAGAGAGAGAGAGAGAGAGAGGATTTAAAGGGACTGGATATGAAAATACCATGAAGAGATTTTGCTTTTCTTGACACTTTGACTACAATTGAAAGTACTGTGTTGGGGGGAGTATAAATGGTTCAGGAAATGATTTCACTTTGTATCATGGTTTGGCTCATGAGTATTGTGTATATATGGAGGGTACTTGGAAAGGTGATAAAGCATAAAGTGATAATCATTTGATATAATTTATGACTCTTGAGATGTGTATTTCTAATGTGATAGAAGACAAGAGAATACTTAGAGACTATGAGGCAATACTGATTATCAATCAATCAATCAACCTTTCAGAACAGTACTTCTATCAGGACAGATAAAAGGAGTATATTTTGACAAAGAGATTGAAAGAACAAGACAGGGTTAAAACTACACAAACAAAAAGAAGGACTAGACTAGAAGAAGGCTAGGCATGAGTGGATAAAAAACATCAGATGAAGAGGCACAAAGACCTATTATAGTAGAAGGAAAGAATGGAGGGTGGGAATAGTGAATAAGTCCTATTCAATAGATTTGACCCAGAGAGGGGAATAATATAAATTCCCATTTGGGTTTAAAAATCTATCCTACCCTAGAGGGATGTAGGGGACAAAAGGGAAAGGAAGGGGAAGGAGGGAATGATAAAAGGGAAGGTGAAGGTAAAAATGAAAGTAATGTTAAAGTTAAAATTTGAAAGAAAAATTAAAGGGGAAAGGCATCAAAACATTGGTGAGGAGGAATAAGAGGAAAGAGAAAAGTATAAATGGGAAAGACAGCATGGAGGGAAATATAGAATTGTACATGTGGATAATTCTCCCATAAACTGGAAGCAGAAAGCAGAAAGAAGTAAAAACCAGAATCCGACAATAAGTTGTTTACAAGAAATTCACATTTGAAGCATAAAGATACACACAGGGTAAAGGTAAAAGACTGGAGTAAAATATTTTAAATTTCAGTGGAAGTAAAAAAATCAGGGGTGCAATCCTCATCTCACAAAAAAATAGATCTCATTGAAAAGGGATAAGGAAGGAGACTCCATCTTCTTAAAAGGCACCAAAAGCAATAAAATTATATCATTATTAAGCATATATTCACCCAGTAGTATAGCATCCAAATTCTTAAGAGGAGAAGCTGAACAAATTGCAATTTGGGAGACATAGACAGTAAAATTTTAATAATGGTGGATGTCAACCTCCCTCTCTCAGAATTAGATAAATCTAATCACAAAATAAACAGGAAGTAAATTAAGAAAGTGAATAAAATCTTAGAAAATTTAGATGTGATAGACCTTTGGAGAAAACTGGATGAGGAAGGAAAATAATAAACTTTTTCTTTGAAGTACATGGCACCTATATTAAAATTGGCAATGTACTAGGATATAAAAACATTACAATCAAATGTGTAAAGGTAGAAATAATAAATGCATGTTTTTCAAATCACGATGCAATAAAAGTTATATGTAATAAAAGGCCATGAAAAATAAACCAAAATTAATTGTAAACTAAATAACTTAATTTTTAAGAATGAGTGAATCAAATAACATAGTATAGAAATAATTAACCATTTCATCCAAGAAAATGATAACAATGAGACATCATACCAAAATTTATGGGATTTAGCCAAAGCAGTTCTTAGGGGAAATTTTATATCTCTAAAGGCTTATATGAATAAAATAAGGAGATCAATGAATTGGGTATGCAACTAAAAAAATCTAGAAAAAGAATAAATTAAAAATCCCCAATTAAATACCAAATCAATTCTGAAAATCAAAGGAGAGATCAATAAAATTGAAATCTAATAAGTAAATCTAAGAGTTGATTTTACCAAAAAAAATATAAAATGGATAACCCTTTGGTTAATCTGATTTAAAAAAGAAAGAATATTAAAAATATAATGGATGAATCACCCCCAATGAGGAAAAAATAAAGAGATACTTTGGAACTATTCTGTACAACTGTATGCCAAAAACATTGACAACCTGAGTGAAATGGATATATATTTGCAAAAACACAAATTATCCAGATTACCTGAAGAAAAAATAAAATAATTAAGTGATCCCATTTCAGAAAAAGAAACTAAAGAAACCATCAATTAACTCCCTAAGAAAAGGTCTCCAGGTCCAAATGGATTTACAAGTGAATTCTACCAAACATTTAAGTAATAATTAATTCCAATTATTCATAAACTATATTAACAAATAGGAGTTTTTCTAAATTCCTTTTATGACATCCATATGGTACTGATACTTAAACCAGGAAGAGTCAAAACAAAGAAAATTATAGAATAATCACCCTAATGAACATTGATGCAAAAAATGTTAAATAAAATTTTAGCCAAAAGTATAGCAAGTTATGACTAGGATAATGCACCATGATCAGGTAGGATTTATACCACAGACAGAGATGGTTCAATATTAGGAAAATACACAACATAATTGAACATACCAATAACAAAGCCACAGAAATCATATGGTTATCTCAAAAGATGCTGAAAAGTCTTTGACAAAGTACAACATCCATTCCTATTAAAAACATTAGAGAAAATAGGAATAAATGGAGTTTTCCTTAAAATAATGAGTATCTATCTAAGCCATCAACAAATATTATATGTAATGGGGATAAATTAGTAGCATTTCTAATAAGATCAGGGGTAAAACAAGGATGCCCATTATTACCACTACTATTCAATATAGCATTAGAAATGTTAGTTTTAGCAAAAAGAGAAGACAAAGAAATTGAAGGAATTAGAAGTGGCTATAAGGAAACAAAACTTTCACTCTTTGCCAGATGATATGATGGTTGCTTAGAGAACCCTAGAAAAATCAGCAGGATATAAAATACACCCACATAAATCATTAGCATTTCTATACATGAACAATAAAATATAAGTGCAACAGATAGAAAAAGAAATTCCATTTAAAGTAACTGCAGACAACATAAAATACCAAGACAAACCAGAAACCATATGGATACAATTACAAAACAGTTTTCATACAATTAAAGTCCGATATAAACAATTGGAAAAATGTCAGTTGTTCATGGTTAGTCCTAATTAATATAATAAAAATGACAATTTAACCCAAACTGTATTACTTATATAGAACCATATTAAATAAACTACCAAATAACTGTTCTGAAGAGCTAGAAAAATAGTAACAAAATTTGTCTGGAACAACAAAAGGTCAAGAACATCAGGGGAAATGATGAAAAAATTTAAAGAAAGGTCACTTAGCAGTATCAGATCTAAAACAGTATAGAAAGTAGCAGTCATTAAAACTGCCTGGTACTGGTTAAGAAATAAAGGACCATAGGATTAGGATAGATACAAAAGAAACAGTAGTAAATGACTATAGAAATCTATTGTTTGACCAACCCCAAAGACATTAGCTTCTGGGATAAAAATTCACTATTCAACAAAAAACTGTTTGGAAAACTGGAAATTAATATGGCAAAAACTAGGCATAGACCCACATCTCATACCCTATTCCATAATAAGGTCAAAATGAGTACAGGATTTAGACAAAAGGGACAATGCCATAGACAAATTAACAGATTGAGAAAAACCCTTTCAGTCAGATCCATGGAAAGGGAAGAAATTTATGACCAAACAAGAAATAGAGTACATTATAAATTGCAAAATGAATAATTTTGACTACATTAAATTAAAAAGGTTTTACACTAATAAAACCAATGCTGCCAGATTAGAAGGAAAACAGAAAGCTGGGAAACAATTTTCACAGCTAGAGGTTCTGATAAAGATCTATTTCTAAAATATATGGAGAATTGAATCAAATGTATAATATTACAAGTCATTCCCTAGTTGATAAATGGTCAAAGAATATAAAGTAAGTTTTCAAATGAAGAAATTAAAGCTTTATATAATCATTTGAAAAAATTCTCTAAATCATTAGTGATTAGAGAAATACAAATTGAAACAACTATATGAGGCACCACCTCACACCTATCAGATTGACTACAATGACAAAAAGGGAAAATGATCAATGCTGTGAGAGGATTGGAACATTAATGCATTATTGGTGGAGTTGTGAATTAATCCAATCATTCTGGAGAGAAATATGGAACTATGCCAAAGAGCAATAAAACTGATCCTCATCCATACCAATACTAGGTCTATATTCAGAAGAAATCATAAAAAAATTGGAAAAGTCCCACATCTTCTAAAATATTTGTTGCAGCTCTTTTTGTAATGGCAAAGAATTGGAAATTGAGGGGGGGTGTCTATCAATTGGGGAATGACTGAATGTTATGGTGTAACATTGTTCTATGTTGTACTATTTGGTTAAGACTCTGGAGAAGAATGGAAAGAATTACTTGGACTGATGCTGAGTAAAGGGAGCAGAACCAAGAGAACATTATACGCATTAAATCACCATATAGAGGAAGAAGAGGCAGGATAGAACCTTCGGGCATAGATGAAGATCTACCAAAGGATTCTGAGAAGGAACAATCAAACAGGAAGGGTGAGAAGCAAGACAGAATAATGTGAGTTGATCAACTATGATGGATTCAGTCCCTCCCAGCAATTCAGAGAAGTAGGACAATCACTGGTAGCTATTATGGACAACGCCAACCACATCCAGATGAAAATTAAAAAAAAAAAATTCAAAAACCCCACAGAATCTGAATGAACACTATATTTACTCTAAAAAATTTCTCTTATGTTTTTCCTTCTTATCCCATGGTTTTCTTTCCTTTTTGTTCTCTTTGTTCTAATTCTTCATACACAAAATGACTAATAATATGTTAACACATAAACACGCTAAACATAAATATATATGTACAACATTCACTAGACTGCTGCTAAGGAGGGGTGGTGGTAAGGGAGGATGAAAGAATGTGTAACTTATAAGTATACAAATGGATGAATGCTTAAAAAAAAGAAAGAAGGGGATTTGAAATCAATTTTCTTTAAGGTCCTATTAGCTCTAACTCTGAATATGAAGACTCAACTCAAATACTGGCCCCTATAGGAGGCCTTTCCTGGTTTGGCTAGCCCTGCACAGATTCTGGCACATTGCAGGGGTTTAATAAATGATTATTGACTGACTGCCATTGCAAATGATTTCTCTGACCACTTCTGAAAGTACCATGTCTATATTTTTGCTTATCTCTTTGTAGGAAAAGACTATTCCACTTTTATTTTGGTATTCCTAGTTTAGAGTTTGGCTTAGAGTTGACACATAGTAGACACTTAATAAATGTTTGTTGAATTCAACTGAATTGCATTGGATTCAAATGTCTCAGTGAGAGGAAATTTTCAGGGACTTTAAATGAAGAAAAGAATCCAAGAATCCAACTTCTTATAAAAGTAATCTCCTCTCTGTTCCCCTCCCCATATAGTACACTTGTGCTGGGCCTTTTTCATTCCTAAAGGACACATTAAAAAGATAATACTTCCACTTGCCCAATTCCTTTGATAAACATTTACATTCTAATGTACCATCGGAATAGCCCAAACAAGGGTAAGTGAGTACCCAGTCCTTTCAGGCCTAATTTCTCCCACTCCCTGATATATCAATTAGGACAATTCTACCTCTTCCCACTGATGACTGAAGGGAAAGAACATTAAAAGCCAATAATTTAAGACAAACCTTAGTCCTCCTTTCCTGATTACTTTGCTTTGAGCATTTGTTTCCTCTTTTTTTTTTTGATTTTTTTTGTAAGGCAAACAGGATTAAGTGACTTGCCCAAGGCCACACAGCTAGGTCATTATGAAGTGTCTGAGACCAGATTTGAACCCAAGTACTCCTGTCTCCAGGGCTGGTGCTTTATCCACTGCGCCAGAAAAACCTAACTCAAAAGAGTTTGTCAGTTTAGCTGTCTGTCTGGCTTTCTATCTAACTAGCTAGCTAGCTACCTACGCTATCATGTATAGACATCTATCTATAACTATTATGTCTGTCTATCTATCTAATGTATACTTTAAAAAAAAACTAAGTAGGAAAGACATTATTTGCTGGGAAGCACAACTTTTTCTGCAAGTAAATTGTCCCAGCTTACCTTTTGAATATTCATGTGCAATGACCCTATCTCAGTCCTTGTCCTCCTTGGTCTTTCCTCCAAGCAGTCTTCTAAATTGTTGATCACCCTATTCTCCTACATACTCTCTCTTTTCCACACATTACTCTATCTTGGTTCTCTCCCTTCCTGTTTGATTGTTCCTTCTCAGAATCCTTTGGTAGGTCTTCATCTATACCCGAAGGTTCTATCCTGCCTCTTCTCTTCTCCCTCTATATGATTTCATTTGGTGATTTCATCAGCTCTCAAGAATTGAATTATCACCCTAACGTGGCGGATTCTCATCATCAGTTTGGTTTCCTGGAAAAGTTCGTCAGTGTCGTATGTCAGTTCCATGATGTTGTGCATGTCCAGGTTCTGGATAGTGGACAATGCTCTCAAGATTTCCCAGTCCCCAATCGAGTAAAACAAGGATGGGTCCTTGCTCCCATGCTTTTTGGCATGATGTGTTCAGCCATGTTCTCAAACACATTCACTGAGGATGAACATGGACTCAAGGTTAGCTACAGCACTAATGGTAAATTCTTCCACTTGAAAAAGCTACAAGTCAAGACCAAAGTGGAGGAATCTTTTGTTTACAGATGACTGTTCATTCAATGCAGCCTCTGAAGCGGAGATAAAACAGAGTAGAGATCGATTCTCTGCTGCTAATTTTGGTCTTACAGTTAACACCAAGAAAACCCAGGTGCTCCATCAGCCAGCACCATACCATCCATATGTCTAAGCATTGATTATAGCAAATGGAGAAGTTTTAAGTAACTGTGGACAATTCACTTTCCTTTTCAGGGAGGTACATACTGACACTCACATTGCCAGAGCTAGCTCAGTGTTTGGGAGACTCCGAAAGAAAGTGTGAGAGAGAAGAGATATTAGACTGATCACTAAACTGAAGATGGAGCCATTGTGCTGACCTCTTTGCTATATGCCTATGAAACCTGGACAATCTACCACTGCCATGTCAGGAAATGGAGTAGCTTCCATTTAAATTGTCTTAGGAAGATTCTGAAGATCATCTGGCAGGGAGAAGATCTCAGACACTGAGGTCCTTTCTTGAGCTAAACTGCCAAGCATTCCAACATTACCACAGAGAGGGCAACTATGATTATTAGAATGTCAAATGTTCATTTCAAATAAACTATTCTATGGAGAACTCACACAGGACAAGTGCTTATAAGGTGGTCAGAAGAAGCGATACCAAGACACCATGAAGGTCTCTCTTAAGAACTTTGGAATTGATTTGTGTAGCAAGGGAGACACTGGCATAGGAAAGCCCAGCATAGTGAGCCCTCATTAGTGAGGAGCTGCACTCTATGAGGAAGGCAGAACGGAAGAAGCTCAAAGGAAACATGACATCCTTAAGTCTAAAGTACCCACTCTAGGGGTTCACTTGGACAATTTGTGCCCAACCTGTGGTGGAGCATTTGGAGCTTGTATTGGTCTGATCAGCCATAGTTGGACACACTGTCATATGTCTCAGAGTGATGTTGTTTTGGTCTTCTTTGATAACAAAGGACAAGAATCAACCATGTAGATGGTGATCAGATTCCTATATCCAGCACTAATCCCTCTTTCAAGTTTTAGTCTTGAATGCCTATCATTCTTTTTGTTTTTTTATTTTTTGTTTTTTGCAAGGCAATGGGGTTAAGTGACTTGCCCAAGGTCACACAGCTAGGTCATTGTTAAGTGTCTGAGGCTGGATTTGAACTCAGGTCCTCCTGACTCCAGGGCCAGTGCTCTATCCACTATACCACCTAGCCCCACCCCCCCAATCATTTTCAATTTGATGTCTCAAAGACATTTTCAGGGAGGTTGCCATCATTCCAACAGTAGTTAGGTTCAAGTTTTCATGTCAACCATAACTCCTCATTCAAACACATGCAGTCAGTTGGTCTTGATTCTTCCTTTGAAATATCTCCTATAGATGTCTCTATCACTTTTCTTATACAGTCACAATCTTGATACAGGCTCTTAACTCCACACTGGGAATAACAACCTCTGTGTTTGACAAGCATTATCGAAAGTAAGAAAGACTTCCATGGTTTGACCTAAACTATAACAGTAATGAGGACAATAATAGTGATGATATGTATACATAAATGTGTGTGTGTAAAATAATGGTAATATTTTATCTATCTAACTCTCTAGGCAGCTAGGTAGTATAGTGGATAGAGCAGCAGGCCAGGAATCAGGAGGACCTGAGTTCAAATCCAGCCTCAGACACATGACACTTAACTAGCTATGTGACCTTGGGCAAGTCATTTAACCCTGATTGCCTCCCATCCAGGACCACCTCCAGATTCATATCTGGCCACTGGACCCAGACGGCTCTAGAGGAAAAAGGGAGGCTGGTGACCTAGCCCAATATCACCTCATTCAAATCCAATTCACTTGCATATCATAACATCACCTCTCTGATGTCATGACCTTCTTTGAGAATGAAGGACAATGTGGGAGTATTGGGACATAGATGCATTGCTGTTGGGAGTTGTAAATAGATTCAACCTTTCTGGAGAGTGATATGGAACTATGGCCAAAGATCAATAAAACTGCATGGTAGAGAGATAGTCTATGGTGAGAAGCTTTTATGGGATGGAGAGATACTTCAGGGCAGGTGCAGTGGGGAATATCTGGCCTGTGGGTCATTTTGGCATGGCACTATCAAGGTAACTGCAGGCAGAACTCAAAAATTGAATAACTCTAGGAGTTTTTCAGGAGTGAATTAATTCAATATTTGGTCAAATATAACTGGCGAATGAGCTCAAAAATATCCATATGATCCTGATCAGAAAAACAGGTTCCCCATTCCTGCTCCAGGGTGAGGAGGTACCTGCAGGTGAAGGAGATTCCTTAACACTTAACACAATACATAGTACATAATAGTCACTTAATGAATACTTGTTGTTTTGTCTTGCCTTGCCTTTGATGAAGTCATGGGTGGACATGACCAAGAGATACACTGAATAGGCAGGCATGGGTGGATGACCAGCTGCATCACTGAAGGGCCCTCCAAACTGGTGAAATGCCAGATCCTTTGGACACTGGGTTTTGATTTGCAAAGCAGTTTCCAGGCAGAAAGAATGAGGGTGAGAATGAATTAAAAAAATACTTATTAGGCAGAAAGTTCAAAGGTTATAGAATTTGATGGACAAGTTCATTCCTCTCTTTCAAGACTTTAATGACTGTAATCATACAAGAAGAAGAAAAACAGAAAAGGGAAAAGAAAAGAGGGAGAGAAAGAAGAGAGAAAAGATGGGGGAAAGAGAGGAAAAGGAATCAAACAGTGAAGACTAACCTTGGGAGGTAGCAGGGAAATGGAAAAGGAAGAGTTGAGGTGAGAAGTTTTACTTTGGTGAAATAACTCAGGGTGGGGGGAACAAAGGAGTCATAGTTAATCATAAGAACTGACATTTATTTAGGACTTTCAAGCTTATGAAGTCTTTTCCACTTCAGTGGCTTTCTATTACTTTTAGGAGCAAACACAAACTCTCTCTGCTTGGGATTGAAAACTTCACAGCATGATTCCCAGCTACCTTTCTAGTTACATATAGCAGGGCTGGAAGTTGGCTACCCCACCTGTTGGGGACAGTTTCATGTAAGAGCCATAACCACGCTAACCTTTTCTCCACCCCTACATACACACATAGACACACACATACACCTACATAAAACTATCACCATTTTATTTATGGGGAACTGAGAATCAGAGAGGTGAATTGACTTAACCATGGAAACACAGTTACTAAGGGTGAGAGGACAGATCTGGAATTTAAGTGGGAGTTGGGTTGGGGATAATTTGGATACTGGAAGGTAGGGACCCTTAAGGAACAGAACTGGGGTTAATGGGGAAAATGAGAGTTAATAAATTCAGTTTTCTGCTTCACACACTCTAACCAGGCATCCACAAGAAGACAGGAAACTCCAAATGGATTTGGTACAAGTATATATCTACTTTCTTACTCCAGTAACATAAGGAGCAATAGAAGGACTAGGGCTAATGAGGAATATATTACAGTATCTTAGGATTCTGAAAGAATAAAATGGAAGTTCCTTAAGGGAAAAATGCTATTTCTGACTTTACATATCCAGTTTCTAACACAGTGTCACACATATCAGGGGGTCCTTAATACAAGTCTAGTATATTGAATTAGAATTCACAATAGAGATTTAGACTTAAAAGAGACTTAAAGAGAGTTTAATTTAAAGCTCATCTTGCCTTTGAGGAAATGGATGCCCAAAGCAATGGAATAATGCTCTGGGAGTAAGTTACAGAGGCAGAGTATGAACACAAGTTTTTTGACTCTCAGTATTCTTTGTTCTTGAAAAGTTTCTCTTCCATATTGTTCAAGAGGATGGTGGTAACAAGTCGCTCTTGATTCCAGGCTCTGAGTCATGAAGGAGGCTCGCCTAAGGCCATATTGTACATGATTCATGAACACATTTAAAAACACACTTAGGCACCCTCTGAAAACACTGTGGGCCACTTATTAGATTTCCACAGAATCTGCCATTTCCCCTGGCTGCTCCCCTGCCAAGCAAAATGAAAGACCAAGAAGCTGCCAACCAAAAAGGGCAATCCCAGAGACCCCCAAATAGCTTGAGAAATGTTCAATGAAGTGAAGGAAATTCTAAATTGCTTTATAATACTTTATGTTCCCTCAACTCATAGCAGAACTACTCAGGATAGATGCATCAGGTTTTGAGCATAGGAGCAATTGACAGTTTGGGCTCTAAATCAAAAGATTCTAATAAAGTCAGGGGGGTAAGCAGTCCCTTCATTAAGGTGGAGGAGGGCATTATAGAGGAGCTGTCACCATGGGCAGAATTTAGATTTTCTGCTTGGCTCAGAAAGCAGAACAAAAAGCAATGGAGGATGAAAGGCAGGGGAATTATGAAGAGATGTAATGATAGGGAAGGGAAAGGGAATGGCAAAAGAAAGGCGAAGGGGAAGAGGGAAGGGAAAGGGGAAGAGGAAAGAGAAAGCAAAATGGAATTATTTGCATGTTGTTTCTCCCACTAGATTTAAAGTACCTTGAGGGCAATGACTCTTTGCTTTTCTTTGTATTCCCAGTGCTTAGCACGACATCTTGTACAGTATCAGTTCTTAAAAAATGCTTGTTAGATGATCAGCCATCCTATTTTACAGATTAGGAAACTGACCCATAGAAATTATTTGGCTTACCCAGAATTACTTCCCTAAGGGGTAGGGGCATACCTTGGCAAAGATGCTTTAGGTGGGCAGTGAGCAGCTAGACCTGGAGGGCAACTCCTTCACCACTTACATTTCCTAGGTAATAATTCTATTTTCACTCACCTTGAACACTTGCCTCCCTTTTCACTTGTCCCCTGATGATTCCTTTCAGGTGCATTTGCTTGTCAAGAAATCCTTTCCCTGCAGCCTACCTGAATTCTATACTCAAGTAAGACCACTGTGTGCTCCTCTGCTGACACACTAAGTAGCTAAAATAGGCTCAAGGGCAGCCACATGGTGCACTGGATAGAATACTGATCTTGGAGTCAGGATGATGGTAGTTTGAATCCAGCCTCAGATATCTGACACGTATTAGCTGTCCTCTGCTGACACACTAAGTAGCTAAAATAGGCTCAAGGGCAGCCACATGGTGCACTGGATAGAATACTGATCTTGGAGTCAGGATGATGGTAGTTTGAATCCAGCCTCAGATATCTGACACGTATTAGCTGTGTGACCTTGGACAAGTCACTTATCCCTGACTGCCCCACATTCAGGGACATCTCCAGTTGTTTTGATTCATATCTGGCTACTAGATTCAGATGCTTCTGAAGGAGAAAGTGAGGCTGGTGACTTAGCACAGCCCCCCCCCCCCCACTCAAATCCAATTTATGTGCTTGTCATGGAATGACCTCCCTGATGTCATGGGTCTTCTTCAAGAACAAAGGATAAATATCATCAAAAGAGACCCAAGATATCACATACAGCAGAGGTTCAAAGCTAGGAGGGCAGAAGCACCAGGGAGAATATGAGGTAATCCCCTGGTCCAAATCAGCAGGTCACACCAAAAGTTGTGTCCCCTTGGGTTGTTGTAAAATAGTAGGTGTCTGACTATGGGAAAGAATGTCTCACTCAGGGGTCGGATCCTGAGTCATCTGGAGATACTCAAATAGGAGCATCTTAATTAAAAGGCTGTATATCAGTCTTGAATGACCACCTGCCAAAGTCTCCAACCAACTTTTCCCAGAAGCCTTGGCAGAGAGGTTCATGTTGGAGAATCGGATAATGGGCAGGCACCAAATGTCCTGCCAGACATATGACAACTTTCCTCACTATTTCTATCAGCCCATTATTTGCCTGCATGACACAAGGAACACACTGATTTCCTAATAAAGATGAACTATTGTTATTTGTACTGAGAAGCATCAGCAAGGGAGCCAGCACAAGAAGTCTGGGAGGAAATCTCCCCAATGAATCATTTCTTTGATGTTGACAGAACACAGGGAATGAGATATTGAAGTAAGCTTATTGGGGTTTGGAGTACCCTAAAATGAATAGCCAGTTAAAAGAAGGCTAGAGGATTGGAGGGAATTGGTGAGGTGATTAAGAAAAGAATATGTTGGGGGCACTGCCATTTACATTCACTCTAAATAAAATAGGATTACCTGAGTTCAAATTTGGCCTCAGACACTTAATAATTACCTAGTTATCTGACCTTGGGCAAGTCACTTAACCCCATTGCCTTACCAAAAAAAAAAAAAAAAAAGAATATGTCCTTACCCAGTTTGAGTTTTTCCAAACAACTAGGGAAGGCAAACACAGGGTTATAGTTAAGTATCAAGGAGACTTTGTGAGAATAGAGTATTGAGTTCACTCTAGCAAAATGAATTGCAATCATCATCATCATCATCATCATCATTATCATAACATTTATAAAAGTTTTCAAAGGACTTGAAAAATGTTATTTCATTTAATTCTCACAACAATTCTATAAGGTAGGTAATGTATGACCCTGAGCAAGTCACTCAATGAAGTAACTTCTCTAATGCTTAGTAAAGGCTTCTTCATCTGTAAATGAGGGAAATAGCAGTATTTACCTTCTAGAGTTGTTGTGAGGTCTACTGACTTCACATCCAGTGATCTTACTATTTAGGCCACCAGGTTGCCATATCAATAGGGATAAATATCAAGTCTTATATTTAGGTTCAAAAGGTCAACTTTACAAGGTCAAGGCAAAGGTACAAGGCTGAATGTCATTAAATTTTTTAAAAGAGCTGGGGGGGGTTGGCTAGGTGGTGCAGTGGATAGAGTACCAGCCCTGGAGTCAGGAGTACCTAGGTTCAAATCTGGCCTCAGACACTTAATAATTACCTAGCTGTATGGCCTTGGGCAAGCCACTTAACCCATTTGTCTTGCCAAAAACCTTAAAAAAAGAGCTGGGGGTTTTAATGATTTTTAAGTTCAATTAGTCCCACTTGGTCATTGTTTAGGCCCTGATTCATTTAGAGTGAATATAAATAGCAGGTCCTTTCTTTTCTTATTCTTTCTCTCCCTTCCTTCCTTCCTTCCTTCCTTCCTCCCCCCATCTGTCTTTCTCTCTCTCTTTGCACCTCTTTCTATATTTCTTTTTTCTTCCTTTTCTTCCTTCCATAAATCACTTAACCTCACTAGGTTTCAGTTTCCTTATTTGTAAAATGAGCCCTTTCTAGATCTAAATCTAGTATCTTAAGAGCCTATGACAATATGGCTCTTGGCTCCCTGATCCATGAAGCAATCATAATTTTGAGATTTGATGATCTCTCTTGACCTGAGTTTCTCTCCCTCTAAAATAAAGGATGACCACTTATCAGACCACTAAATAGTTATTCGGCACTATGTCTCTGAGCCCTAAGAAGGTGACTGTATTTAGAATGTCAGCTCTTTGAGGGCAAGGACCATTTTAGTTTCACCTTTTTTATTCCCAGCAACTAGGTCCATACTCCATACATTGCTGATGCTCAAGAAACATTTGCTGAATTAAATTTAATGGAATAAGCAAAACTATCCCTGAGGATCTAGGAGGACTCCCCAACTTGGGCTGACCCAAGTGACCCCCATCATCTTCCAGAATCAAAGTCTAATGGAAATCACATCTTTGGCGAGATTCAATTTCATGTTTTGACTAATAGCTTTCCCCTGCTTGCTTGCAGATGGAAAGCACGACACCCTAGGGATATGACCTCACCTCTCCATCACTGAAAAAACAGATAATAAATGTCTGGAGAGATTAAAAACGCAAGTTTTTCACCCCCGCACAGCTGCCATGTGACAATGCCACATCTTCATGAGAAAGATAAAAAAACTCCATGTAATCCTATTACAGAGCTTTCCATTAGAAGCCCAACCTCACCTTGGTAATCTGTTTCAATTGAAAGTGCTGTCAGTCCCCAAAACCCAATTTCAAAGTCTCTGGAATAAAATGTAAGTTTGTGTCTATTTTTCAAGAAAGAGCAAAAATCATTGCAGAAGTTCATCTTGGATTTTTCTTTTATTTTCTTTCTTGCTCGCTCCTTCCTCCCTCCCTTCTTCCTTCCTTCTTTCCCTCTTTCTCCTCTCTCTCTCTCTCTCTCTCTCTCTCTCTCTCTCTCTCTCTCTCTCTCTCTCTCTCTCTCTCCTTCCATCAGTTTTTTTTGTTCTGTCTTTCCTTAAAAATTATGAACTTGGAGAGAATTCAACAGACTTTCCAAATGTGGTTTCCCAATAATCTTTCTCTTCAGCTCTGCTTTAATCAGAGTCTATCAAATTGCAAGCTGGTTTCTCTGCTTCCCTCTGGAAAGTTCAGAAGTAACACTGGAAGCACATATAGGTAGACCTGACTGTTCTATAAGGAGTGACCTGTCCCAGGTTTTGCATGTTGTGATCTTCCCTCTTGCCTTGCTGCAGAAGGAGAAAACATCTTTCTCTGCTGGTGGGTGCCCACTCATCAAAGACTTTCCAATAAGAGCAGATGGACGACTTGTTGAGGATGTCATAGAGGAAATGCCTCTGAGGGTTGAGCTAAATGACCTAAGAACTCTCTGTCAAAGATGAGATACTGGGAGTCTATGAAATGTTTGCCAATGATTAACAGGCAGTAGAGAGATAAGACTCTGGGTAGGAAGAGCTGGGGGGTGGTTGGGATTCCTTCTGTTCCTCAAAAGCTAGTGCTCCTCAACTATCTTCCTTTTGAATGTTTTTGGTATTTATTAACTTTATATTTATGTTGAACATATTTGCCCATGTTTTTGTTGTCTTCTCTGTTAGAATGCAAGCTCCTTGCCATTAGAGATTGTTTCATAGATAAGTGGTACCTCATTGAACAGAGTACTGGGATCAGCATCAGGAAGTCCTGAGTTCAAGTACATCCTCAGACACCTACTAGCTGTGTGTCCCTGGGCAAGTCACTTTTAAGCTCAGGATACCTGTTTTCTCAACTGCAAAATGGAAATATTAGCTCTCACCTGCAACAGTGGTTGTGAGGATCAAATGAGATAATAGTTGAAAAGCACTTAGCATTATGCCTAGGAAAATAGTAGGTGCATCATAAATGCTCCTTCTCTTTCTCCTTTGCCCACTTCTATTACTAGTGCCTAAAATTGTGCCTAGGGATATAGTAGGACTTCATAAATACTTGTTTATTGATGTTATAGAAATCATCTTGGAGCTAAGAAATAGATTCAAATCCTGCCTGAGACACTTACTAGCTATTTGACCCTGGGCAAATTACTTAGCTTTATCGCAGCTTCAGTTTCCTCATCCATAAGATATGAATTAAAACATAAATTGGGGGCAGCTAGGTGGTGCAGTGGATAGAGTACCGGCCCTGGAGTCAGGTGTCCCTGAGTTCAAATCCGACCTCAGACACTTAATAATTCCCTAGTTGTGTGGCCTTGGACAAGCCACTTAACTGCATTTGCCTTGCAAAAAACTAAAAAAAACCCCCATAAATTCATAAATGTAGAGCTAGAAAAGGTTTAGATTTGATCCATTCAACCCCTCACCTTAATTTATGGGAAAGTAAAGCCCAGAAAAGTTGTGACTTGCTCACAGAGAAGTCAGTGGAAGAATTGGGATTAAAACCCAATTTCTATTTCATATCCAATACACTTTTCAATAATTTGACAATACTCAGAACAGTAAATAAGCTTCATAGTTCTTCCTTGTAAATTCAAAAATAATCAAATCCATTTAGATTTGAAGAAATTAGAATATAGATTTATCCAGTCTTTCCATTATGTGCTAACAACACATTTTGGGAAACTTGAAAATCACATATCTTGATGTGGTTCATGTGGCCCCTTTTTTCACTTAACAAACATAGTTATTTCCCCCTTAAGCATTCAATTATTAGTTGCCATTTCTATCACTGGTGGATGCCTCTGTTTATCTTCCAGGCTGGGAAGCAGAATTATCTGGAAGTCAGCAGGAAATCTCCCATGTTCTGTGGAAAACTGAAGAGGCAGTCCTTATCCTGGGACAGTGAGCAGAACACTTTGTCTGGGAGTGCAAGGGGAAGGAAAGGCTGAGAAACAAAGATATATGGATATTCCTTTCACTTGAGAGGGACTTCATTTCAAACCAATTAAGTGCCTATTATGTACCCAGGCCCTGGGGATATAAAAACAAAATTGAATTAATTCTTGCCTTCAGTGAGCTTATATCTAAGCAGGAGAAATGATAAATAATTCTATTTATCTATCTATCTATTTCTTTATTTGTTTGCTTGCTTGTTTATTTATTTGTTTGTTTGTTTGTTTGTTTATTACAAAAGCTATAGGACATGCTAGTAGTGGTATCATCTTCATCACCAAAAATGCTTCACTGATCATTCACAATGGATAAGGGACGAGCTGCTGTAATAATGATGATGATGATTTCAAGGCATTTAAATAATACTTTATAATGTGCTTTAGAATATTATCCAGTTAAATATATTCTTCATCCATTTTAACTTATTTTTATTTCTACTATGTAAGGCTATACCAATCGCAGCTTAATAAATGACATTGACTTCACATATTGAATCCCAGAGTTGGAAGGGACCTCAACAATCCTCTAGTCTAACTTGTAGCTGACCACGAATTCTCTACAACATACTCAAATGAGATTTTTCAACATTGGGGTTTGGTGGATCTGGAGCTGCTTTTGGGTCATCCTTGAAGTTATATTTTGAAATTTACATGTTCTCTCTCTCTCTCTCTCTCTCTCTCTCTCTCTCTCTCTCTCTCTCTCTCTCTCTCTCTCTCTCTCCATTGACTTCCAGTGAGCAAAATCATTTCACCAGTGCAGATTGCAGATTGTTCCACTATTCTGCAATTTATAGCCTTAAAGAAGGGAAGTTACTTGCACAGGATAACGTAGCCAGTATGTATCAGAGGTGAGTCTGAAAGTAGGTCTTCCTAATTCTGGAGGCTAGTGTTCAATCTTTGTGTATATGAATCTCTTATATTTTGCAGGGACTAACTGGAAAAATTTCTTCATTTACTTCTTAGAGAACCTAGCTGGGTTTTTTTTTGAGATTGTGGGAGGAAAAATTAGTTTTATTTCTTCTGTTTTAAACTATAATTAGAAAATTAGATTATTGGAGCTTTTCTAGTTCTAGAATCATCATTACGTCAATACAGCCATTGCTACTACAAAGGATATGTCCATCTGCTCCTCTTTAACTTCCCTCAACTCTGGGAATTTTACAAAACAAAATAGTTATCCCTTCACCTAGTAGAATATAAGCAAAGTGTTGTCTTCACTTTCAGATTTGTGTCCCCTGTGCTTAGCAAAAATTTAAAAAGTTTAAGAAAGCATTTAATAGGGCAACTAGGTAGCACAGGACACAAAATATCAGATTTGGAGTGAGGAAGATTCATCTTCCTGATTTCAAATTTGACTTCAGGAGCCTACTAGCTTGACGACTTTGGGCAAGTCACTTCATCCTGTTTGGTTCTGATCTGAAAAAGGAAATGGCAAACCATTTCAATATCTTTGCCAAGAACCTCCAATGGGGTCTTGAATAGTATGTGACTGAAAAAAAATGACTAAACAACAAAGATTTTTCTTTTGGTTCCTTTTCTTCCTTCCTTCCTTTTCCCCTTCTTTCTTTTTCTTCCTTCATTCTTTTCTTTCTTTCTTTCTTTTTTCCATTTTTCTTCTTTCCCTATGCCCCAATGCTTCTGATTCTTAGTATTAAGATGAAATTTCTTAAGCCTCTGTCTAACTGCTTCTCAGGAGAGATTTATCTAAGGAAGACCAAAACATTCCCAAGGATCAGCCGGCACCTCAACTAAGCTCTAAGAGGACATCTCTCTATCTGCACCAAGATGCTCAGAGGTAGCTGTCCAGTTGGTGGGAATCTCCTCTAACCCAACTTCTTAGACATTCTGCTTTTTTCGCACCTCATCTGACTTGTTTGATGGAAATGCCATCCCTAACCTAACTACTGTTTAAGTCCCTCAATGTCTTTAGCAGCTGGGACTTGAGATAACTGAAAGAGAGGAAGGGAAGGAGGAAGAAATATGTGAGGGGACTTGGGGAAGCTAGGAAGAGCCATATTTCAGGAAAGCAAAAGAAAAAAGGGCTGTAATTCAGTGGAGCTTAGAAGAAGCAGACTATTTAGGCAACAAAATCAAAATGCATTGAGCTCTCAGGACTGTGTCTCTCATTCTGAGATACCGTCAAAGAGTGCACAACTTCTCTGCCTCTCAGAAAGGGCTCAGACACAGGTGACTGAAAAGTAATGACAGTCCCCAAATGGGTTTTGAAAACCCCCAAATAAGTCATCTGAGAATCCCTGATCCTTCCTATTCCTCTCTGAAAGGCAGTGCTGATAATTGGCTCAGAGGGGCCGGCCCAGCTCGAAAAGATATGGAAAACAGTTGTGACCCTTTCCTTTCCTTTGAAGAGACCTAATATATGCTCAGCTTGGTGTTTCTCAAGGTCTTTTGAACCATAGGAAGAAAAAAAGAAATCTTCTTTTGAAGAGGGTGCGGAGACAAACCTTTTGATTAAAAAACCTGCCTGGCTGGATGTCTCTGCTACCGTCAAAGGTAGAAAGATGACAAGCTAGATGGAATGAGGGGTAGAGGGTGGGAAGGAAAAAAGGGGGAAGGTGGAAATCTGCCTCTCATCAGATGCCGAAAGAGGTTTGGCTTTGGAGCCCAGGTGAACACCAGGCAAGATCTCAATCTTGCAGGGTCTAATAAGGAGGATTTTCAACTGATGAGTTTTGGGAAAAAGGAAAGGCTAATCATTCATTCATTCAACAATTTACCTGACCTTACAACAGGATTCTCTGAGAAGATCACAGATCCAGAGCTAGAAGAGACCTCAGAGATTTGTAGACCATGTGTGGACCGCATATTATTGCCTTGTTACACTTCACCCATATTACTCATGCACCTTACTCCATGAGGATGCAGGTAATAACTGTCTATTCATCTCTCCTACTAGACTTTAAATTTCACCTCTGTGATTCCCATAGCCCTCCGAGTTCCCCCAGGAAATTCTTATATATACATATACATATATATATATATATATATATATATATATATATATATATATATATATATATATACATATATATATTCCAAGGGGAGCAGGCATATTGTCTCTGAGGAACCAGTAGACTAAGCTCAATATGACTCAAATGATGCGACAGTTAAAAGAGTTGATGGAAACTATGTTAAGAGCTTCCAGGAATGGGGGGGAAATTCCTCTGAACTCTTCCCAGGTGATTATTTTAGGTTCTAAACTTTGATAATCTGGAGAGAATTAACAGGAAGGCAGTCAGAAAGGGAAGGGCCATGAGTCCCTACCATATACAGATTGATTGGAGGAACTAGGAATGTATATCCAGGGGAAAAAAAGATTTTGAGGTGAGACATGAGAGCTATCTTTGAAAGGTTCCATGTAGAAAAGGGATGGGGCTTGTTTTGCTTGACCCTCAAGGATAGAATGAGGAACAAATGGGATACATTGCAAAGAAACCAATTTAAATCAACAGAAAAAAACCAGGTAAATTTCTTTATATTTAGAATTGTCTCAAAATGGAATGACTCTTGGGGTTGAGGGTGAGACAAAGATAGGATAATCATTTATTAGGTAATCTGAGCTATTTTCTCTTTCTGGTATGGATAGGATAATGGGCAAGGGGCCCTCTGAACTCTAAAATTTTGTCTGACATTGACAAAGAAAAATTCTGTCTTTCACACTCCTGGTGTAGAAGGCAACTCTTCTGGAATTTATATTCTTAAAGAGTTGGCTGGGAGACTAAGAGTAGAAGCGACTTGCCCAGGGTCACATAGTTAGTATGGGTCAGAAGCAGAATATGAATCTTTCTTCCTAACTCCAAGGTTAGTGATCTATCCATCTACCATGCCTGGCTGCCTCCCCTTGAACATATTGACACTCGATGAATACTAAATTAATGATTGAAAGGGAGAGGGGATGATAAATAGTCCTGAAACAGATGGATTGTTGCACAATGAAATGTGCTAAGCAGACAGTGACAGAGAATCATTGCATTTTCAATTAAGATTTTATAAGAAAGAGATTTAGTGCAGGATATTAATTCCCTTGTCCCTGGAAAATGGGAGCCCTCAGAGCTCTCTTCTTGTGTCCAAAACAACAAATATAGAATAACTCTCTAGAAAAACAGACCAGACTCTGTTACCAAACACTGTCCAGGATCTCAGCCTCCTGGAAGGGCACATCATCACCACTTATCCAGGCCCTTCTGAGCTCTGGCTAGACCATCCTCTGAAGGTCTTGTTCTCTTGGACCTTGTTCTACCATCAGGATTCAGTTCCTTTCTTGATCCACCACCAAAATGGCCTCTCCTGGGAACTGACTCATGTCATAGCACCATGAGTGTCCTACCCCTTTCACTTTAAAGTTTTTCCCATCTCTCAACCCCTAACCCACCCTTGTAAAATGGAGATAATAGCATCTACGCCCCCCCCAGGTGTGATTGTTGTGAGGATCAAATGAGATATTTTTAAAGCTCAGTGTCTTGCAAAAGTATATATATTATGTACATTTTAGTTATTGCTATTGCTATTGGTGTTTGCCCTTCCTTCTCAAAGACCATGA